>NW_025953054.1:642087-646828 GCF_022478825.1 Daldinia caldariorum | reverse complement strand
CCCCCCCCCCCCCCCCCCCCCCCCCCCCCCCCCCCCCCCCCCCCCCCCCCCCCCCCCCCCCCCCCCCCCCCCCCCCCCCCCCCCCCCCCCCCCAAGGTGTCAGAAAAGACGTCGTCCGGCCTATGGATATGAGGGTCATGACGGATGGCTACTTTTAATGCCTGTACATCCCACAAGTTTCTTGTTGCTCGGCTTGAGATTAATATTACTACATAGTAGACTATCTCGAAATATTGTATATTCATCCCTCCAGGTCGCCAAGAAGGACGTGCGGATGGAAATCTGGGATCTACGATCCCGGTCAACCAAGGGGGACCTAGGCAGAACAAGCTAATCAAGAGCAGTTAGCAGACCACGGTGTGAATGATTGGTGCCAGATGTACAAATATAATGCAAGACAGCTGCAGACGGCATGTACCTCTATGTAAGGCGCAAAAGGTTGCTTTGCGTTATACATAGTAAATTACGTGGGGAAATACATTGCCCGACCTGAGTACCTACCTAAAACTACCTAGCCATGTAAGGCTTTGGAATAGTTACCGTACATACCTACCTCTTACCTATAACCTACTTACTTACCTAGGTAGATAGATGACTTGGTAAGGTGCATCGCGAGTTCTGAGTACTACTTAACGTATATAACGTCAGCTCCGGATATTACATAGATAAAGTCCGGTAAAAGGAGTTTCTTTTGTATGCATACGGCGCTGCGTTAGAACCGTTCAAACTTGAGAAATGATATATCCAACAATACCTGCTGCAGAATGATACTATTCCGAAGTCATAATGACGTGCATTCTTTAAAAGTCGACAACGTCTGTCTATATTAGTGGGAAGTTGTTTCCATCTTCCTCTGGACTTTCTCTCCAAACATGTTAAATACAATATTTAGAGTAAATTACCCTAACCAAACAACTGATGCCTTGTGATGATGACAATGGTTACAAGTGTTATTATGTTACTTAGGCACATTATGTAGGGGCCGATTGGCGCTAGGGGACGATAGGTAGTCGAGTAGCACATGTTGCATCCATTGCATTCAATGCATTCATTAGATATGTGCGCAATGATTATTCCTTAGGCACCTGTAAATCTGCTCGGATTCCTAAAAGCACTTCCCTTTAGCTGCATCAGAAATATATGCATGCCTCATATGTAGGCATGTGTAAGTCCAATATGTAACAGCCCCCCCCGGCTCCTGGGTATTTTATACCGGCTGAAGCCTCAAATACTAAAAAAGTTGCTCGCCTTGCTCTTGGGCCTAGCCAATGAAGCAATTATGCTACACTAGCATTGCAGCAAGTTTTTAGTGGGTTAACTCCGAGATGCCTTTGTCGTTTTTCTTTTTTTTCTTGCCCTCGGCTCCGACCTTTTTCATAGGGACCGTCGGTGTTTCCCAAGGTCTTCCAATCGCCAACTTGCATGCAATCCGTGCCTTTTTAGGTTACTTTGATACCTTGATACAGAGGCTCCAGAGGCTCCAGAAACCCCATGAGTAATGCTGAAATGTACCCACTAAAAAGCGTGGGTCCAAACGCTAGATACCGACATAGGCAACGCTAATAAGCAAAAAATGCAATTCTAGGCACCCCAAGTCCCACCCTACAGAAGGGTTTTTTCGTGCTAGAGTTTGCGCTTTGAGTGGGATGTGTTCCTGCCATTGCCTGCAAAGCGGTAGAAAACGGTACTATGTACAAAGTTTTAGCGGACACAACGGCCGTTGCGGGCAGTGCGTTTGCACAGTTTTTCATTATTATTCATCCACCACGCCGCGATTTCCTTCAGGGCCATTTCTTTGACTTGCCCTCCTAACTTTTTATTTTTATATCTGTCTCCCACTTCCATTTCTTTCTTTTTTCATCCTTCCAACAACAAATCGCCATCACAGCAACCAAGCACCACAGCATCACGGCATTGCAACTCGCACCGGACAGCAGCTGTGTTCCCGTTCTGCTCATTACTTTTTTGCAACAGGATTTTTAAATCTACGGCAGTCGCTGCCATTTCCTGTTCTACGTTCTGGGCATATTACGCCAATCTTGAACAATAAAAACTACTACTACACGCAAACACAAGCACACACAAACACACTCTATTCCTAAAAATAACCTACGCTCTACACACATTTACGCTCCAGGCGCATAGATTGAAAAAAGAGAGACCTCTTGCGAACAACTTTACGGGATCCAAGGTCCGCTTCCTGCTTGTTATCTTGATCCCTCGACCAAATACACCCTACACATAAAAGGGTTTACAGGATACATTGTTGTTTATGTATCAGCACGACAAGCTCGCTGTGTTTAGACACTTTCCTCCCCTCACGCTGCAGTCGTTTCGCATACCGCGAAAACCTTGTAGCCCCAATATCAGTTCCGTTGGTTGAGAACGAATCGACTACGAATCGCCCGAGTTAATGCCTTCCAACGCTGGCAACTATAATCCAGTCTTCCCTATGTCCACTAGGAACAGTCCTCACTACTGAGATCCTGGCTCGTTCAACCCCTTCCTGCTTCACTCGTCATCGTCAATTACGAATGACTATCTAGTCTACTCCGTCCCTATATTCAAGGAATTTGATCCTCCCGACCGATTAAAAAGAAAAAAACCCAACTTTTATTACCGTCTCTCTTAATTTCGACAGCTTACCTAACACGATACCGCAAAAATGGCGCTCGTCAACGTTCGTCGTGATGTCACCGATGCCTTCTATCGTTACAAGATGGAAAGGATTCAAGTCAAGATTGAAGGCAAAGGCAATGGTATCAAAACTGTCGTTGTCAATCTGAGCAGCGTTGCTCAGTCTCTTGCCCGCCCAGGGTCATATGTCATTAAATACTTCGGTTTCGAGCTTGGTGCTCAGACCAATATTGACCCTCCTGATGACCGATGGATCATCAACGGTGCCCATGAAGCCTCTAAGCTGCAGGACCACCTGGACGGCTTTATCAACAAGTTCGTCCTTTGCAAGAAGTGCAAGAATCCTGAGACAGATGTTGTCATCAAGGATGGTCGCATCGTACTTGACTGCAAAGCCTGCGGCCAGCGCACCGACGTGGATCTTCGTCTGAAACTTAGTGGGTTCATTCTGAAGAACCAGCCAAGGAAGAACGGCAAGAAAGACAAGGCTGAACGCAAGGCTGCCCGCAAGGCCAAGCAGCAAGCTATGCAGAACGGCAACAAAGAGAACGGCGTGGGAAGCGGCGGTGAGAATTCCGAGAACGGTTCCAACGGGAGCGGTGACAAGAACGAAGACGAGGACGATGCCGGTAGTGACGATGAGTTCACTCGCAAGATTAATGCTGACGCACAAGTTATTGATGCCCCTGCTGTCGTCAGAGATGACGACTGGACCGTCGATGTGTCCGAGAAGGCCGTAAAGGCCCGTCAGAGCCAACTCCCTAGCGAGTTCCGCCAGAAACTTGTCCTCGGCGGTGCTGATGAGGACGAAGATGAGGGAGAGGGCGGTGGCCACACCGTTTACGACACCCTGGGTGACTGGATCCAGGAGGAAGCTGCCAAGACTGGTAGTATTAACAAGGTTGATGACATTCAGATTTATATTAAAGCTAAAGAGCTTGGAATTGAGACCAAGTACAAGACTGTCTTGGTCCTGATCCAGACTCTGTTTGATGAGAACATCCTTACTCAGATCCCCAAGCGCGCGGCTATGCTTAAGCAGGTATGTTGTGCACGAACTCTACACCCAGACATGTAAATCTATATACTAACTACTCTTTAGATCGTTTCTTCAGAACGCCATGAGAAGGCCTTGCTGGGCGGTCTCGAGCGCCTCCTTGCCGCTCAGGGCAAGGAACACCCCGAGCTGCTGACCAGCGACAAGATTGTCAAGATCCTTCATCAGCTGTACGACAAGGACCTCGTCAGCGAGGACACAATCAAGAAATGGGGATCCAAGGCAAGCAAGAAATACGTGGATCTCGCTACGTCCAAAAAGATCCGCCGCGCCGCTGAGCCCTTTATCAAGTGGCTGGATGAGGCGGAGGAAGACTCTGACGACGAGTAAGCAATGGAATGGACCCGAATCAATTCTTTTAACCGTGGTCCCGTGGATATCACTAGCAGATTGTCGATTTGATTTCCATGTTTTATTCTTTTTCCGCGACGTGCTGCTGAGATTCTAGTCCAACTCCCCTTCTGTCATTTCTGGTTTCGAAAAAAAGAAAAAGGAGTTTCACACTACGAACTCATTAATTTTCTCGGCTTCTTTGCATAGAGAAAGCTTATACAACAGTCCCCCCCAACTGGCAAAAACAACAGATGGTGTTGCATTTTTAACTTTGCTTCTTTTTTTTATAGCAAAGATGAGTTGTTTATTTTAGTCTTATCGAGCTGAATTAATAACAACTATTCCACTCCCAAGTTAAAATTGAAATGGAAAGAAATATTTTTTCCGCTGTAGAAACATCTTGTGTGAATCGTAATATGTGAAATTGAATTAGGGCTGGGTGTCACGTCAAGCGGGAACTTCATTGGTACCAAAGCACTACATTGTGTTAGGCAGGTCGGTAGGTGGTAAAGTACCTCGGATAGGTAGTGGTGGCTACCTCCTATGTGAGCTCTGATATATCCAAAAAAAAAAAAAAAAAAAAAAAAAAAAAAAAAAAAAAAAATTTTTAATATTTGTATGGGGTGTTGTGGATGACCGATGGGGAAAGTAGTTGAGCAAAATAGCGACCGAAAAAAAAAAAAAAAAAGTAAGATGGAATTAGGGTTTTTAGAG
>NW_025953054.1:522954-642077 GCF_022478825.1 Daldinia caldariorum | reverse complement strand
GCGGTTTTTGTTTTTTTTTTTATTGCTTTGTGTGTCTGGTTTTTTCCTGGTTTATTGTTTTTTTTTTTGTTTTTAAATATTTTTTTTTTTTTTTTTAAACAAAAAAAAAAAAAAAAAAAAAAAAAAAAAAAAAAAAAAAAGATTTTATAGTGGATGAGCTTTCTTGGAATCGCCGGTTTGTAATAGCTTCTTCATACTATGCTACCGTACACTCAGACACTACTGTAGTAGGTATGAGCTAGTTTACTACTACTTGTTACTAGTTACTCATTCTCGAGTGGCAATGATCTACAGAATACCTCCTAAGTTATCCCCTATTACAAATCTTTTTTTTTTTTTTTTGGTCCTTGTCAACATACTTGGTATAGTTACCTAAGTAAAATCTTAGTAACTCACCATAAGCGAAGGCGAGTAATTTTTCAACAAACCTATCCGGAGATACTTATATCTAAAATCAACTTACTCTTCATGTATGACTACCTACGTATATTCGTTCGTATGTGTAAGGGCTTAAACGTAGTATATTGCATGCTCTACTTGGCGCCCATGATCGTCCCCATCTTTAGGTAACGGTAACTCCTGATTCCTAACCCCTAATAACCCCTAGCTCCTAATTCCACATAAACCGCATGAACCACCGACTATCTCCTACCCGGAACCTCTTTTCCTGCCTTAGCCGGTGTGCCTGTCCGAATATGTACCTAAGGTAGTAGTAACAGCAAAGAAAACTAAAGAATACAAGCAATTCATAGAGCAGCTCTAATTCCCAACCAGGATAGCCCTTAAGACCATAACTTTTCCCCAGAAGACCAACCCGATTTAGTGAAGAAAGAAAAGGGAATAAATGAAGGGACGACTATGGAATGACTACTTCCACAGTTTGAAAGAAGAGCGGGCGTAATCGTATAAGCTCTACCATTCGACGCCCTGCTGCTCCTTGCCGTCCTTGTTCTCGTCGTCGTCGTTATCGAAAGCGCCGCCGGAGCTTTGGGCCACGTCCAGATCTCCCCAGTTCGCGTTTCCGCTCCAGCTGTTGTTACCGTTGCCATTACCGCTGCCGCTCCCGGAAGCCTGGTTATCATCGGGTTTACCTTTTCCTTTTTGCTTTCCCTTGCCCTTGTCTTTCTTGCCGTTGCCGTTGCCGTTGCCGCCAGTATGGGGACCCACGTTATCTTGACCGGAGGGAGGCTTCGCATCCTCGTTCTCTGATGGCGGATTACTGACCCAACATCCTGGCGGTCCCCTAGTTGGAGTACCGCGTTTCGGGCCAGCTTTAGATCTTTTACCACCCTTGTTTCCACCGTTGTTGCTATCATTATTGTCGCCGCTACCGTTGTCACCGTCATTCTTACTGCCGTTGCTGTTGTTGTTGTTGCTGCTACTCTGCTCGCCATTTACCACATTATCAACACTGACATTGCCTTCAGCTGGCCCTGGAGAATTGTCATTGCTATCGCCTTCCGTCGGTTTAGAGGCGTCTGCATCACCTGTCGCCGTTTCTTGCGCATCCTTCTCACCCCACGAGTTATCACCCGCGGCCGCGTCATTGCTGTCACCCCAGCCGGTGGTACCTCCCCATCCCCCATCGTTATTATCACCAAAAGTTCCGTTTCCGGTCTGGTCATTGTCGTTTGGTGGTATAGGGCTGAAACGTTCCGAGTTGGACTTATATAATGCCTCTGCCCTAGCAATCACATCATCGAACGACTCGTTTTGCCCAGAATTCCCGGCCTTGTCAGTATCCTTGCTGTCATTATTCCCCTCTTCCTTAGATTCGGAGGCCTCCTGCGAGCCATGGGCACCCTGAGTGCCCCAAGGCTTGTTCCTTGTCCCTCTGCCACCCCGAGGTCTCTCAGAATCAATAACCTCGATACTTGGGATGACATTCGATTTTCCGCCGCGATCACTTCTTGAGTTAGGTTCGGCCGGTTTAGTAGGTGTGCTATGTTGATCAGACCAAGTTCCGTTGTTCCTGTGATTGTTACCCGGTGAAAAATTGGCTCCCTGGGTCTCTTCAGGAGGCTTGCCAATTGTTACACTACCATACCCTTGGAACCAGGGATTTCCCCCAGGTGCCCCCGGATTTGCGGCTGGAGGTTGTTGGGAATGATCATGCGGAGGAAGAGGTTGTTGCTGTGGTGGAGGAGGTGGTGGTGCAGGCTGTCCTCCGGGGAAAGGCTGTAATCCAGCAGCTTGCCATGGATTATGTATTGGGTATGATACATTAACGGTCGGATTCTGATTCACATAAGGAGCATTGGGATAAAGTTGACCATATGCGTTGCCGTAATGCGGTCCATGGTATACGCGCATGATTCCATGCACTCCATCAAAGAAGGCATTGGGTCGAGGATCGTTAGGTAATTCGACAGCATGCTCAACCTGCAACACTCGGGGATGAGGTGGCATGAGAAAATTCGCTTGTTGTGGTGGATATCGAAGATTCTGGGGCAGATATTGATTCGCTTCGTCCAGATTGGTCCGAACACCAGCCTCGATTTCCTTCGTTCGTTGCTTGTTGGTTTCGTTGACCTGTCGGGGAATATGATACTCAGGTGAAATCTCTTGTCGGTATGCTTCTTCTTTCTCCCAAGTATCACGCTTATAGCCATGCTGCCTGTCGCCTCTGTCCAGGTTTCTCTCCTTGCTTCTGTCCCGGCTGCCGTGCCTATGTTGCTTCTTCCTCTCGCCGCCATGCTTTGATTTCTTGCTGTAACTACCCCGCCTGCGATGCCCGTCTCGCCTGGGCTCCTGGCCCCTGCTCTTATTCCTACCCCTACCCCTTTTCTTGTGGGGTCCTCTCTCGGACTCAGACTCACTTTCGATGTCCTCTCCAGTTCCGTCCTCGGTATCAGTCTCACTTCCGGTGCTAGACTCGTTCATATCCATCTGACCAGTCGACTTGTTATAGACTTTCTTAGCCTTTTGCTTAGTTCTCCGTCTGCTACTTCTTCCTCTGCATCCCCATGCTTCTCTTTCTTTAGATTTCTTTGCTTTGTGCCTCGCGTGTATAGCAGCTGCATCGTTCTTGCTTCCAATTGCGGACGAGTCGACATGCTGTTTTCTACTCCTCCCTTTAGACTGATTTGTCTTTTTCAGCCTTCTCCGTGCTTCAGCACAGTTTGCACAAGGACAGTCTAGGACTAAATCTTGGTCTGTAGATACTTCGCTTTCGCTGCTGTTAACTTCAACTGCTGTACTGCTGGCATCCGAATCCGAGTCGAGTGAAGGTTGAATAAATGGTTCCCTGACTCCAACCTTACGGGCATCGTCCGTGAATCGGACTTTCTTTCCATGTTGACGTTTATCCCGTCCCGTTCTGGGATAGGTGATCTTCAAAACGTCAGATTCGTATTCATCGTCGGTCTCAAGTTGGACTGCAAAAACTGGACGAGGTTTTTTATGTGTCAAATGCTGCGGTGCATTTCGGCCGGCCGCCCACTCACAAAATGAATTGGGCGGCATGATACCGAGTCGACTTGAATTATCTGACTAGGTAGACTTATGGAATCCTTAACTGTGTCGAATGCTCTTGAATACGGGAATAAAGGAGGTGAGTTAAAGGTAGTATCGGACATCAGATGAGGGTAATGGATATGATGAAACCATAGAGTAAATATTTCAGTCTCATAAGAAAGTATGAAAAAGAAGAATACTATCGGGAGAAAAAAAAAAAAAAGGTCCGAAAATTGAGTTAGGAGGTTAGGTTGTCGTCGTTTAAGATGCCTTAGGTAGAGGTAGTCAGGGTTGCAGGATGAGGTTAGGTTTGTTTATTAGGGGACAGATAATTGCCTGGAAACCGAAGTGGAATTTTGAAAGTCAGCAATATTCGTGTATGTAAATTATCCCTAACCTAAACTAACCTGACATTAGGTACCTTAGGAGGTAGGTAAAAAGGTGAATTGTGAAATAATTTAGGTAAGCCCTTTTCTTCTCAAAGGTGAATGGTAGGTGTTTCCTCGCGTCGCGTCACACTTTCCATATATACTTTCCACGCTTTCCCCTTTCCATTTTTCACGCCTCTACCCACGGCAACAACATTGAACCAACACTGTATGGTACCTAGCCTAGCCGTACATATTACTTTAGCTCAGGTATGTACCTACCCAGGTACCTAACCTACATTACTTGATTTGTCGATAAGATGTACCTATATCTTATATAAATCACCGGGTCAAACTTGCAGGTGGAATTATAATTTTGACTTCTCTTCCAACTCCATCTCTTTCCACCTCTTGTTGGCCCGGATATTCTGCCAATATGTCCACGCACCCGCAGCAACGCCTACAGGGGGAACGAGAAGACATATCCAATTCCACCAGGGTGGGCTTCCTTTTCTGATCTCCGCGAGTGCAGCGTCTACCTTAGCTCGTAGCTCCTCTTTCGAGCTGTCGTTCCATATTACTACCCCCCTGCCCTTTCCTCTCGCCTCGCATCTTTTTGCTTTCAGTCTCACGTCCGTCTGACTTAGGACACGATTTTGAGCGTCTTCCTTGCTCAGATGGGGGTCACGCTCCATAAGCCTCCGCATCTGTATTTCGGGGTCCCTAACAGCTACTACCATCACCACACCGGATAGCCTATCCCAGCCGCTCTCGAATAGCAGCGGAACATCTAAGACGACGGCCCAATAGCCTTTCACGTAACATCGGAAGATTGATCTGTACACCTCCCTTCTCACAGCGGGGTGCACGATGTTGTTGAGGACCTCTCTGTCCCTCTTGCGCTCCTCGCTGTTGCCGAAGACGCGCCTACCTAGCGCCGGTCTATTTAGTGGTCTGCCTTTACCGTCGGGACCATCGACAGGCATAGTCTCAGAGACGGGGACCAATATGTCCGGACCGAAGTACTTGACAATCGCTCTATAGCCGCTGGTTCCAGGCTCTACGACTTTGCGCGCCAGGACATCCGCATCGATAATTGGCAGCGAGTGAGGTGGTGACGATAGGATGGAAGATACGGTTGATTTGCCGGTGGCAATCGAACCTGTTAAGCCGATGAAGAGCATGTTGATTGATTGATGATGATGATTGTAGTGTACTGTGTTGTAAACCCTCAACTACCTGGGTAGTCAATCAAAACATTAGGGCGATAGGTTAGGTAGGTATCACCTAATAGAGGGAAGGTACATGAATTAAAGTAGGAGCTTTATGTTATCTCGATTCCCGATAGTTTGGACTAAGGATTCACCCCTCCTGCCTTTCCAGATAGACGAGCCGCATGATGCTTGTCTCACCTGGGCCAAGCGTTCCTTATCTAATCTACGCTAGTGTTTGATCAACTGAGTACCTCATTTGAAGTAATGTATCACATGTCTATATCAGGTGCTCTATTAAATAATGCAAGTGGCATGCAAGTCGTAAATGCTGTAGGATTTTTATTAGAAAATGTCGAGCTTTTTCTGATAAGGTTATGATAGGATGGTATGGGTAGTAAGCTTCAGTATAAACCTTAATAGATTCTATCTCATTAGTTCTCTTTATCTTTTATACCTTAGGTTAGGTATATACACAAATAGGTATACATATAGGTACCTAGGTACCTAAGTAAATTTTAATCTCAAAAGCAATAAATTCAAACGTGCGGAAAGTTGCACCTATAAGTCACTTACATGTACATGATGTATGTAACAGTTCTTCCGGTAGTTACTTGCATACAATAAGCACTGTATTGTACCTAAGTGCATTAAAGCAGGCCGTGATGCAGAATACCTCTAGTGGCCCCGCTAGATTGCGGGGGAGGGGTAACTTCTTTAAGTGAGGGGCATATTTTTTTTATTAATTTTTTTTTTCATGGTTACAAGATGTAGTAGTATACACATACTGTCACTCCCCCTACTCCCCCTCCTTAAAACCTAGGGTTGGGTCAAGTTTTATAAGTCCTTGTGATTTAATCAATTCGATCCCATATCACGACATATCGTACGATTTAGTCATGGGGATCGAATACCCACTTCGTGTTCTTCTCATTGGCAATGGCGGGAGAGAACATGCAATTGCGTGGAAGCTCAGCCAGTCGCCTCTGGTAGAGTCGATCATAGCTGTGCCAGGAAATGGAGGCACTGCGACTTGTCCCAAAACTACCAACAATACTTCCGTTTCGGCAGAAGACTTCCCAGCTTTGCTTGAACTAGCAAAAGCTAACAATGTTAACTACGTGGTTCCCGGTCCCGAGGCTCCTCTCGTTGCAGGTGCCGTTGACTTTTTCGAGAATGCGGGTATTAAGAGCTTTGGTCCCTCCAAGAAGGCTGCTCAGATGGAGGGCAGCAAGACATTCTCTAAAGACTTCATGAAGAAGCATGGAATACCTACCGCCGCTTACGAGAACTTCTCCGACTACGATAAGGCTCGAGAGTACCTCGACCGCGTCCAACACGACGTTGTGATCAAGGCAAGCGGACTAGCAGCTGGAAAAGGTGTTATTATACCCACATCGAAGCAGGAGGCCCACCAGGCCCTCAAGGATATCATGCAAAACAAGGAATTCGGCTCTGCGGGAGATGAAGTCGTTATCGAGGAATTCTTAACTGGTGACGAGTTAAGCATTCTGACTTTCAGCGACGGCTACACCATAAAGTCGCTACCTCCCGCCCAAGATCATAAGAGAATAGGAGAGGGAGACACAGGCCTAAACACGGGCGGCATGGGATGCTATGCGCCAACAAACATTGCTACGCCAGACCTCGTAGCGCAAATTGACCGAGATATCATCCAGCCGACCATCGACGGTATGCGCAAGGATGAGATGCCTTTTGTTGGTGTTCTTTTCACTGGACTCATGATCACCTCGACCGGGCCTAAGGTTCTCGAGTACAATGTCCGATTCGGTGACCCGGAGACGCAGACCGTCTTGCCTTTATTGTCACAAGACACGGACTTGGCTAAGATCATGGTCGCTTGTTCAGAGCGTTACCTAGATAGCGTTCTGATTAACGTCGAGCCCAAATATAGTGCAACCGTAGTCGTCGCTGCTGGAGGTTATCCCGAGTCCTACGCCAAGGGCGACGAGATAATCGTACAGAACACTCCTCAAGACATCAACATTTTCCATGCCGGCACAAAGCTAGCAAATGGCAAATTACAGACTGCAGGTGGTCGAGTAATAGCCGCCACCGCAACGGCCGCGGAGAGTCTTCGCGCTGCGGTTGACAGAGCTTATGAGGGGGTAAACCTCATCCAGTTCAAGCAGATGTACTACCGCCGGGATATTGCGCACCGTGCCTTCAAGCCGACGGCTGATACTAAGGAAGCTCTGACATATGCTGAGGCTGGTGTTAGCATTGACGCCGGGAACCAGCTCGTCGAGCGGATACGAACCGCCGTCAGATCAACTAGGAGAGCCGGAGCGGACGCCGAAATCGGTGGCTTTGGAGGCGAAGTTGATCTGTCCAAAGCGGGTTTCTCGAGCGATGCCCCCATCATGGTCGGCGCTATCGATGGCGTTGGCACAAAACTCATGATTGCGCAGGCTACTAAGAATCACAGCACCGTGGGCGTTGACCTCGTTGCTATGAACGTTAACGACCTTGTCGTTCAAGGTGCCGAGCCCGTCATGTTCCTCGACTACTTCGGTTGCAGCCGCCTCGACCCCGAAGTCGCCGCCGTCTTCGTCGAGAGTGTCGCCGCTGGTTGCCGTGATGCTGGATGTGCTCTCGTCGGTGGCGAAACCGCTGAGATGCCAGGAATGTACAAGGAAGATGATTACGACGCTGCTGGCGCTGCTATCGGCGTCATGCGCGCAAGTAGCCGACTCCCTCGCCTCGAAGCCATGGCCGACGGCGACGTCTTGCTAGGTCTCGCTTCCTCCGGCGTTCATTCCAACGGGTTCTCTCTTGTCCGCCGCATCCTCGCACGCGAGAAGCTCGACTACGCGAGCCCCGCTCCCTGGGACGCCACATCCGGCAAGAGCGTAGGTGAGGCCCTCCTCACGCCCACCCGCATCTACGTGCGCTCGGTCCTAGCCTCCCTCTCCCACCTCAAGGGCCTCGCGCACATCACCGGCGGCGGCCTGACCGAGAACGTCCCGCGCATGCTGCCCGCGCACCTCGCCGCCGAGATCGACGTGGCCGCGTGGAAGCTGCCCCCCGTGTTCCGCTGGCTGCAGGCCGCGGGCAACGTGGCGCCCGCGGAGATGGCGCGCACGTTCAACAACGGCGTCGGCATGGTGGCCGTCGTGAGCCCCGGCGACGCCGAGGCCGTGGCCGCCAAGCTCAGGGAGTCCGGCGAGACGGTGTACGTTATTGGAAAATTGACGACTAGGGCGGAGGGCGCGCCGGCTTGCGTGCTGAAGAATTTGGATTCGTGGAGTTAGAGGTGGATAAAGTTACTACCTTGCTTAACTTAACCTGAGGGGACTTAGATAAAAAAAGAGAAGAAAGAAAAAAAGAGAAGAAAGAAAAAAAGAAAAAAAGGGGGGATAAGGGATAAGAGGCTAAAAGAGGTAAGGGAGTTATATACTAGCTGACCTTAGCTGATAGGATAGGATAGGGTATGGGCGGTAGGGAGGTAGGGATTCATACCAAAAATATGTGAATGTCTTGAGCTTCGCAAGTAGTATAAAAAAACAAATAGAGATATTTTAGATTCGATTCGATCCACTCTCCAGCTCGTCAGCTATGTAAGGTTAGGTACATATCACATTGATACCAGGTAACAAGTCAACAAGACAATGTTCAAGTAATTGTGCATTTGTATCTATGTATACCTAGGTAGGTACCTCCTCTGTATATATGCGTATGCGATGATCTGATGCGATATGCTCTGCTGTTCTGCTCTCCTCATGCTCCGTTATATTACGATAACAATAACAAATAACAAATAACAACGACGACGACGAAAACCCTCATGCGCATTCCACACCACACCACACTACAACAACATCCGTATCCGCATCCGCATCCGCATCCGCATCCGCATTCGTATCCGCCGCCTCGGCCATAAAGTCGTATCTAGATAGAGTTCGTAGTTGGAATAATAATGATACCTAACGATGATGATGATGATGATGATGATGATAAAAAAAAGGAAGAAAAAAAAACACTTGAATCGAAACAACGTCGGTGGAGGGTAGGTACCAACGAAAGCCCGCGAATTTATATCCCAATCTAATCCCAGCTGAGGAAAAGCAAAGTAAAGAAAAGTAAAGCCAAAGCAGGTATACCATAAAAAAAAGACACGACGTCGATCTATGATATATGCATCATGCATGGGAGCTATTCAACACAAAAAGTTTAGGTCCTCTCCTCCCTCCCTCCCTCCCTCCCTACCACCTAACCCCTAACATAAGCCGCACCTATATCTCGTCATCCGCCCACTCCTCGCACACGACGGCCCCGGCACCGTTCGTAGTGCACTTCTCCCACCCCTTGCACACGCCGACCCAGTTCCGCTCCACGCAGCGCGAGGACGTCGGAGCAGGGGTGGGCGCGACGGACGTAGGCGTGGGGGGCGGTGAAGTGATAAGATGGGCCTGAGATGTCGCAGTGGTAGTACTAGTAGTAGTGCTGGTGATCGAAGTCGTTTTGTCCTTACATCCCCACCATCCCGGCGTTTCGCAGGTGGTAGTTGAGGTCGTGGTGACGGACGTGGAAGTAGACGTGGTGCTAGTAGTAGTAGTCGTAGTCTCGTCCTTGCAGCCGAACCATCCCGGGGTCTTGCAGGTCGAGGTCGAGCTGCTCGTGGTGGTAGTGCTGGGTGTACCTGTTGTGGTAGTCTCGTCAAGACAGCCCCACCTATAAGTTGTTGTTAGTTAGCCATTTGCATCTTCAAACAAACAGGGGAAACAGAGTATACTTACCATCCGGGAGTTTGGCAGGTAGCTGTTCGGGTACGTGTTTTAGTCGTCGTAGTACTGCTAGAGGAAGTCGTCCCATCCGTGCTATTACTCTCGTACATTTTCCAGTTCGCGCAGTCCCTGCAGTCGGGAGTGGACTTGCACTCGGGAACGTCGTCATACTTTCGAATAACATCGTTGATCACAGATCGTATCTTGTGAGTCCCGATACCTACTCGCCAGCCATGGTCGGCAACCGTGTCGTAGGTGCACTCGTAGCCCGTATGACAGGCTGACTCCAGCGCATATCCCGCGAAGGAACACGAGGCGGTCGCGCCATTGCAGGTTCCTATGTAAATAGGATCGGCCGTATGTCCGAAGTGGTACGTTCCCGTATACTGCCGCGTCTGAGGAAAGCTGGGGTCTGCATGCGGTGGAACAGGAAGACCCAGCCTTCCAGCTGCCAACGCCTCAGGGACAGCCTCAAATGTCACGACAGGAAGGCCATATGTTAGACCAAGAAGGGAGCTAACTGCTCCACCCAACGAATGACCGGAAACCCAGACATTTGATTCTGGGTAAATCTCGGTGACATTTGCGTACAACTCTCTCACTGCCTGGTAGTACCGGTTTTCTTCTCGTAAAGCGGTCTTTACGCAGGTATTATTGCAACTATACGTGCTGGTTGCACAGTCGCAGACTTGATGCCACGACCATTGACCTTGCTGGGCGCAGCAGCAGCTAAAGAAGAGGTTATCATTGATTTTGTCATTAGTGGTTGTACCCTCTCCATCGAAAACAGCCGGTGACGTTCCCTTGAGACCAATGACAATAGTAGAATTATTCTCGTCAGCCCAGATATGCCCCCTGAGCCCGTCGCTCTCCCAGCCAAAATCGGCGCTCCTGTTGAATGGCTCCCCAACTTCGTCCCAGTCCGGCATACCAGGCTTCTCTACATATGCATCGGACGCGATCAATGCCATGGTCAGGACAGTTTCTTTATCGGTGACGTCGGGTCCTGGGACGTCGTCGACAGCCCATGCAGATGGGCTACTCGCAATGACATAACCGCGTTGGCGGGCCTCGGCCACCAACGGATCCACGACACTCGGCCGTCGATCGACCAAACGCTCAATCTTGCTAGGTTGACTCTTTGCTTTTAAAGGTAATATCCGCTCCGCGGCGTGTCCGTCTTCACCAGCCAACCATACCTCGGCTTCTGGCCCGAGGATATCTTTCCTTCGGTGAAGCCCAGGATGGCGGTATGTTCCATGATGGAATATGTGACGTAGGGTGAAGGTATGCTCGGCCGGCTGCGGCGGTTCTGGTATCAAGGGCGTGAGTAAGGGCGTGTCCGGGAAGGTTGCCTCTTGGTTTTGGAGGCTCGCGGCCGTTGGAGAGGCGGATATGGCGAGAAACGACAAGAGTAGTTGAGCTGTCACTCTGCCAGCAGAGTGACATGTCGAAGCCTGGCGTTTCCGCCTCGTACCCATGGCTGGTTTGGTTTTATTATATCAAGAGTTAGGGGTAATACCGGGGATAAAGGAACGTGTGCGCTTTTCGAAGGAAGCTTCGGATGAGATGAATTAGATAATTATTAGATGAAAAGAAGGAAAGGCTGTTAATAGGAGGCGAGGGTCCAAAAGGGTTTGAATGATGGGATAAGGATAAGGATAAGGACGGTAAGATAGGTGTAAGTTGTAAGTGCAGTGGTCACGGCACTTGGCATCCCCACAATGAACTCTGGGGGCCGCTATCGCGTGGACAGTGGCGCTGCCTATCGGGTTATCTCCTTATGACAACATTGGTCCAACCTAACAGCCCTAATCTGCTTAGTGTATTGTACATAGTTGCATAACTTACACTAGGTAGACATGCATGTGGGTATTCGGTACTTATTGTACTACCTGGGTCTAATAATGCTTTTATGACAGGTTTTCTGTTATCTCTTAGAGACCCAAACTAGGGTCCAGGACTAGCGCTATGCAGGCTATTACTAGCTTGTTGACTCCGACGTATTAGATTTTTGCGTTTAAACACATCTCCACCTATTTCATACGAGGCTTTACATAGTAAGTATAAACACGTTTAAACACACGTAAAAATACGCTAAATTTTAAAAAAGATACATACAGGGGGACAGTGGCTTGGTAGCGAGATCGCATTGCATGGTTTAACATGCACGCTAGTCCCGGACCCTAGTTTGGGTCTCTAAGAGATAACAATCAACTACCCCAGTTCCTCTAATTATATAACGTGGAATAAGATTGAAATATTTAGGTAGATAATACTGTATATCCTTTCATTTTTTAAATGATCTTACTATTATATGATATTACATGAACATTTCATGGAAGTTATCTAATAGGTATTCATCCCGTTGCGCTGATCTACCTCGCAGGCTGCCACTTACAGCAAACATGAATGGTCACTTCGCAGCCGCATTTTTAGGGTTATTACCGCATCTACAATATCATGCAGGGAATGGTGACTTTACAGCTAGGTCCTTTGACGCGTTTATGCCAGGACCAATATGATGCCCTCGTTCGGGTACCTGGGCTACGTACGCCCACTTGCTTATAACAGACGAAAGGCAAAAGGTTGACACCTATTAACTCACGTTATAGTTGGCCCGCGATAAGCCAACCAAGACCGTTTCTTAAGATTTCTCAGAAAGCCCGAGTTTAACATTGACGAACTCCATATGGTGCGGCAGTGGAATTACTTTCAAGGACCATACCGTGACGTTGACGTAGACGTAATCAGGGGCGGGCTGCTCCACGCTACGCCGTGGGTTGGATGCGCTGCACTGCGACTCTCGGCAACGAAGCTCAGTCCTTCGTGTTAGCTAACGTTAGCCTCCGGGAAGAAAGACGTTATGGGGAACTGAAGAGTAAATAACGGGATATCGACATCTCCTTCTCCCCGGCAAGCCACGACGTGAAAAAGCGCCTCCAGAAGGAAGCATGTCGTGGTTGTCAAAAGAAAACATACGCAATCTAATATCTACGATATACCTATGCGAAATCGAAGGCGTCGTATGAGGCTAATACTCTCTAGTAGATGTCTAACTTTATCAAAAACCCAATTAGCTACAGACCGAGGGGGTTCTTCCTCGCGAACTTGGATCGGTTCAAAAGCGCCGTAATTAGGTTAGGTACCTAGAGAGAGGTACCTAAAACGCAGAATATGTTTGAGCTTGCTGAGATAATATCTGAATGCTTGCATGAACCTAACATAAGCAAGCCTTATGCGGTATTGTACATGCTATGGAAGCTTACAGGGGTATGTCGGTATTGTATTATAGGTACCTAAACTCAAGTCCCTCCCCTGACAGCCTACAGGTACTTCTATCATTAGAAGGCCCAACCGTTATCAATTATCATGTACGAAGGTCCGGGCCAAAAGTCTTGCACATCGTAGCTTAGGTAAGCTACCCACTTAGGTATGTGTCAATAAAAAAAGGCCATACGGTGTCAGATCGACCAATAGCAGCTAGCTCCCCTGTGGCTATAGTGGTAAGCCCCCTAAAATTTAGCGTACAAGCCACTATCCGCCCCCAAACCTAGTACTAAGCCAATACAGTGTTATTATAATCGTGCACGTTAAATTCTTGCGATTAAAAGCTTGGCAAAGCTTGGCATATGCAAGACTTTTGGCCCGGACCTTCGTACATGCCTACCTATCAATGTGGAGCTCGGCTTCTATCATCGCTGCACCACCCACCTTATCCTTAGCTAAGGTGCTACAAGTACCTACATAACCTAACATACATGATATAATACATAAAATGTACATAATCTAAGACTGTAAAGTGGGTGGAAGAAGAGCTTCCCGGAATAGCCAACTCCTTACACACACACACACACACACACCTGCACTTATACACTTACATATACCTACACTCTTCCACATAAGTGCTGGAAATTAACACGTTCGCTCACGTCTCTCGTCATCCTGGCTATTACCAATTATCTTGTTCTAGTTTAGCGTTAATGGCTCTCCTTTTGTCTACCATCGACTAATAGAGGCACAACAATACACTGCCTATATCCTCGTTTTGACACAATCCGAGGCCATTCGCATCTTCCGTGCCCATAGTAGAAAGGTATCGTGTCCCTACTGTATATTTCATACCTTCCTGCTTTTAATATATATTTCAGACTTGGCACATCGTTTTGTTGGCTTAGGTACTTTTGACTTCCTCATGGCTCCCACGACCCCGACCAAGGGATCCGAGCCCGAGCCCGGGTCGCTTTCAACCTCGAACACATTCCCTCGTCACTCCCCTTCGCAAGCGAAAGAACCTCGACCAGCCATTCAACGCGCAAATACCACAGAGAACGGTGCCATCCCGCCTGTTACCATCACGCAGGACACACCACCGGAGGGGCAGAAAGAGAAGGCCGATACGTTTGAGTCTGAAGCTGCCGATGATGATGTAGTTGAAGCACCCCGCGCTTCGGTGGACATGGATGATATACCCATTGAGCTGGTCAGCAAGACGGACAAGTTGAGTTCAGACGAACCTTGGTCTGGGCCGGATGCGACTAATACCTTTACCTCAGCTTCATCGACTCGCTCTCCGCTAAGGTTCACCCCTCCCCACCAAATATAGATAATCTATCTCGGCTATTTCAAGATTTCTATCACGTCGCTGCTTCCCACATCCGGACCCATATAGACAGTCTGGCCACCCGGCAAACCCGGGAGACTTCGCCGACCCACTCGAGTTATTCCAAAGCGTCGCCAGCTAGTTTGTTAAGAGCCAAGGCAGCTTCTTTTAGCAATAGGGACAAGACGAAAGAAACACCAACCAAGGGAGAGCAGCAGATGCTCACGGCCGAGGAGTTTGCTGACAGAAAGCGAGCAAAGAAGGCGCTAGAGCAGAAGAGGATCTTACTCGAGGAAGCGGTTGAAAGACGGCTTTGCGAAGGGATATACGACCGCATATATCGGCATCGGTCTACCCAAGATGAGGCGCAAGACGACAAGCTCAGATCCAAGACGGCCGCCTTGGCTCTTGTCGGTATCGGGCCTGCGGACTTAGGCGTTGACCTTGGGGAAACACCCGAGGACACCCCTGAGGCCCGCGCGCAGAAGCAAGAGCAGATTCGGGAGTACCTAGACCAAGCCCGGAAAGACTTGATGTTAATGTACGAGAAGAGGTACCCCTTAGGCAAGCTCAATCATCTCAAGGCCGCTCATAAGAGCATTGTTGAAACATTGTCCAACTTCCACCCTTCTTCGTCAGCTGATGAGATCATGCCGATGCTCATCTACACTCTGATAACTATGCCACCTGAGAAGCTTAGTGTAATCAGTGATTCGAACTTCATACAGAGATTCCGGTGGGAAGAAAAGCTCGAGGGAGAAGCCGCATATTGCTTGACAAACCTCGAGGCCGCAATCACTTTTCTGCAAACAGTAGATCTTGCTAGTCTTAGAGCGGACGAGGCGTCGTCAGGTCCATTAAAATCAGAGAGCCGACCCGAGGCGCAAAGGACGGAGACATTCCCGCCTGCCTACACGGCAGGCTTATCTGCCACAACGTCAAATTCGGCTGCCGCAACTCCTGAAAATGCTAAGAGCACGAAACTTTCACCGTCATCCGACAGCTTACGAGCCGCCATTCAACGCCGCAGGTTAAGTGACCTTATCCAGAGTCCAGCCCAGGCTTTTGGAAACGCAAGCGACTCGCTATTTTACACAGCTGACCAAGGGATCAAGAATATCGGGACCAGCTTGGGTGATAGCTATAAGTTCTTACTTGGCAAGCTTCGAGACAGTTCCGCTAGCGGGCGGGAACTAATCGTTCCACGAACCCTAGACGAAGCACGGAAGCTTATAGGCACCCCGCCCCCAGAAGATGATACTTCCGTTGATGGTGGGAGTTCCGCACAAGGAGGCGAGAATCCCGAGCGGCCGGCACCTGGAAAGGACGATAAATTACTATCCCTAGTGGGTGGTAAAAGGCCTGTAAGGGATCACAGTACAGACAGTACGAGGAGCGCTCGGAGCGTAAGCAGCTCTAAGAAATTGTTTTCTGCGGAAGAAAACAAGGAGAAAACTCCCACCGCAACCGCAACGCCCTCGCCTGCTTCCTCCAACCAACCTCTGGTCGAATCGATGAGGAACCTCGGCAATTCTCTCAACCCCATCAACCGCTTCGCTGGAATGAGCATGATGCGCGGGTTCGGTCGCGCGGCGACGATTCCCGTGACGCCCACCAAGAGCGATAACTCCTCCTCCAAGGCGACGGACGGGGGAGATCTAGCTACGGTATGAATCTCGCGAAACAGATTTGCACGGTGTACCTAATGTAATGGCTAACATATACCCATCTATCTAGGCATTCCCCGATATCGCCGCGGCGCTGCCGCCGAAGGACATACCGAAAATAGACCCGCCCAAGAAGAAGTTCATGGAAATACAGAACCCTACGGACCTCAGGATCGGCGACGTCCTGGAGCTGCTGAGGGATTACCGCCGGCTGGCTGGCGCTCTTAAGGATATGGATGCTTTCAAGGAATAAAGCATAAAGCATAAAGCATAGGCGTAGGTTTAGGTTTAGGTGGGGGGTAGATATAAGCGACCAGGCTCGTTCTTGATATATACACTGTTTTTTTCCTAACGATTACTGCAATTCATACATACATACGTGTGTGGTACTCTCTGTTCGTTGGGGGTTTTTATTTATAGCGCATTCTGCATGGCTCTGGAGTTTTTCTTTCTTTTCTTTACTTGTGCGGAGAGACAATGGACAAGGGAAGGCGAGGTATTTTTCTTTTTTTGGTGTTATATAGAGAGGAAAGGCAGGTGATGGGGGTTAGGACGATAGAGGGGGATAAATGAATGAGTGGATGGAATCTATATAGGTCAGACGCAGATAGTAAACACACCGCCTGCTGGCTTACCTACGTGCCGTATGTACCAGCCATACCAAGTATATTAAATATAGAAAAAAAAAACATTGAGACAGACATATCAAGTAGAAGCGAAACGGCACGAGATGGTAACGGGATGTTGGTTGCAAAGTAACAGGCATGTATGTATGTATTATCTTGGTATTGGTATTGGTATTGGTTATTAATCAAGGGGGATGGGATGGGATATATGTACATAACAGGTATCTTCTGACTGACACAGCTCGCAAAGGCAGAGTAAAGCATGTAAGGTAAGGCAAACAAACGCCTGACTTTGGGAGAGTAGAAAAAAAACGGAAATACAACCACAACAACAACAACAACTCGGAAACGGGGGCTGCTTGCTGGCTTTCGTTGTTTATAGTAGGTATACCCTAGGTATAGGTAGGTTGTGGTATCGCAGCAGCATCGGTCCAACATCATCACCAACCATATAAACAGCCCTCGTCAATGAGGTTTTTTCCATATATATAAAAAAGTGTAGAAGTAACCTAGTAAACCTAGTAAGCCTTAGGTAAGGGTAAGGTAAGGTAAGGTAGCCTAGCGTAACCTAATATCTCTCTCTCCTCTTCTTTGAAGCTCAGACCTCCTGGTATAAGCATAGCATCCACAGCATTCAACGGCTTTCTCTGTCTCTCTCTCCGTAGAACTACCCGCTCGATACCCGAAAGCCGCAGCTAGCGAGTCAGTAGTAGTAGTAATAGTAGTAGTGTTTTTCTTATTTCCTTGCCTATGTCCTCCACGTTTCTTTTTTATTTCTCTTTCACCCCGACCTCATTCATTTCCTCCTCACGTCTGTTTGTATTAACTTAAAACTCCCATAGCGGCATAGACGGGAGTCGTTATTGTTGTCCCCTGCAAGTGTTGTCTCTTCCTTTTAATCCGACCACAATTCCATCTCCTCCGGCTTTCCCCCTAGCACATAAATAGTGCATAGGGGGGTTATTAGTCCGCGACAAGGAAAAAAAAAGTATAAATGCAGTCTAACGCAGCCCCATTGATTTCGAGCCGCCGAGCCTGAGCTTTCTTGACTGTTTTTGCTTATTATTAAAAGATACGTTTTTATGTATGTGTACTTTATAAGAAACTCCAGGTAGACGCAAACTCCTAGCTCTTATATGTTAGGCCCGCATTCGACTCGACCTGACCGGAAAATCAGTGGTATCCGTTAGTCTTTTTGGTTGGGCTCGCTCTCCCATTCGTAATATCCTGAAGCGGCCCGCCTCCCTCCGCCGCACCGCTAGTACTATCGCGGCGCGAGGGGCTTATCAGCTTCTCCATGAAGCTGATGTAGTCGTACTGAGGTACGCCGCGATCCTGAGCCATGTCGGGACCGTTGTGAGGCGGGACGATCTCGCAGAGCTTCTCGATGACGTCGTCAGGGACGAGGGAGTGACGCAAGTCCATCTCAGTAACGTAGGGCTTGCCGTCAGCGACCTCACGGAAACTCTGGAACACTTGTTCAGCTGTGTTCTGGTCTTCCGTCACGTCCACCATAAACCGGATGAACTGCTCGAACGTTACCCGGTCCTGGCCCCGCGACGTCTCCACGAAGTAGTCGTGCATCTCCTCTTCGCTAAACACTAGACCGAGCGATGCCAGCGCTGCCGAGAATTCCAGTTCTGACAGCGAGTTTGTGTCGTCCCGGTCGAAATGTCGGAACACGGATTCGAACTCTTCCAGCTGGATTGGTGTTAGGTTCGTCATGTTACGCGCCACCATCTGGTTCTCCAAGAAGGCGAGTTTTTTCTGCACGGACGATTTGACAAGTCCTAGTTCGTATAGCAGCTCGTCATACGTGTAAGTTGTGAAATCGTTTTCTTCGATGTTGGCTTCCTGACACTTTGCATCGACAGCCTCAATCTTTTCCAGGTACGCGTCCAGAGGCGGCAGGTTATCACTTAGCTTTCGCACGTGTAGAAGTTGGTCTTCTACATCACCTTCGAGACCCGAGATAGCGATTTGCATTGTATTAAGAGCAAGCGCAAAGTCATTAGCCTTGTCGGCGAACGATTTACGCAGCGCGTTCTTGATACTGAGATGATAGTTAGCGAGTGGTGGTCACAAATGTTTGGCAAACTTACTCTCGAATAGTCTCGTTGATCAGCTGGGCGCGCATCATCTCAGCCTCTGTTAACCTAGACCATTCCTTATCCATGGTCTCTAGCGACAACTCTGGTGGGGGCTCATACGCTCTTAGTCGGTACGTGCCGAGCTTGGTCTTGATGTTTCCTAATAATGTAGCTAGGTCACTCTTCTCGGCGACCCATTCTCTCTTCTTCCCTCTTTTATAAGATGCAAACTCGTTTGCTTGTCTCTTTGCGTCGACGTAAGTTCCTTCAAAAGTTGCTTGCTGCCATTGTTGTACTTGCTCCCTGATCTGTCTCAACAACTCAGCCATCCGCTTCTCGTAGGCGCTTTGCATCTCCCACGCCCCTTGCATGTTATTAACGAACTTCTCTACTCGTCGACCAGCGTTCTCGACCTTCTCCATCTGCGAGAAGGCATGGAACCAGTAGGCGATATACGTCATCAAACTCCTTTCATCAGGCTTAGCAACGTCGCAAACATCTTCAACATCCAACAAGTCAGGGATACCAATCTCCTTATGAGCGATCTCGAACGCTAGTTGCATGTTGCCCCGGTGGTCGGATTTATCCAAGGAGTCATAGTCGATAAGATCAGGTCGATGGATATCTAACAGGGCGCAGAAGGCGAGTCCGTCATTCCAGCTACTACTGAAATCCCGAACGTCGACCTCGTCGTAACAAGCTGTTTTACGTTGACACCATAAAAGAAGACCCTCCTTGGCTGTCATACCCTCCTCGTTAATGTCGCTGATGGTAAATCGCAAAATGAGAGTCCAAATAAGACCCAAAATGATCTTGCGATTGCCGTCAACCACATCTTCTGCACCGATATTCGTCATCTGAATCCCCCTCGACTTAATGAAGTTGAGCGCCGTGTTGGCATTCTCGAACTTTTGTACTCGCAACTTCGGTTTCGCGGCATATCGACCCAAAGATTCACTAGATAAGCATTCGAGCAAGTGTATTAGAAGTACCTACGAGTTCGAATCGTTAGTTTTGATTGGGTTTTCGGAGCGATGATGGATATAAACGTAACGTACAGCATCACTGAGGTCGGCAACGAGATCCTTAACCACTAAGCCCCTCGGTAAAATCTTGGTGTTCATCCTAGCATTCCAAGCATGTCAGTTTGTCAGTTCCCGCGGGTAGTAATTCGAGGAACATTGTCTCATGAAGAAATGAGAACAATGTCGAGATTGCTGGCTAACCATTTTGTGAACGTCTTCTGTTGGACGTTGATCCATTGGTCAGCCATCTTGGGCAAGGCGAGGCCCCCCGGCCGCTCAGGGGCAGCTTAGATAGGATGAGAGGACGCGCGATGCAAAATCCACGTTCGTGTTTTCTGCGACCTTTTTTTCTTTCTTTTCTTTTATCGGCTTGGACTATTTGATCGCTTCCCGAATAAGTCAAAAAGGTCAGATACGGGATAGGATAGTAGATACGGCGAAGGTTAATCGCGAACAATTTTTTAAGATTCGGGCTGCAAATTAGTTGGGGCGTAGAACTTGATCGGATGAGAGTTGAATTGAGTTCTCCTAAATTGCGGGATCTCGGCGTTGTAGAAATGTTCTAGCGGGACACGGGACGCGGCGTGGATTCGGGTTTAAAAAAAAGGGCTGGTGTTGGGTTGGTCACAGGTTAAAAGTCGAACAACAATTAAAAAAAAAGAGGTTGGTAAAAAGTTGTAGTAGTAAAAATAAATACAGATTAAAAAAAGACAAAAAAAGAAAACTTGTATAAACGTCGAGTTTCTTACCTTCTCAAAACGTATTGTGTGGTTGCTAATGTTACATCAAAGATGCTGACTTGGGGACTTGGGGAATGCTTCGGCGATTGTTCTGCTTCTTCCCGTCTTTCTTTTCATCTTTCAACGTCCACAATTGGTTGCTAAGGGGATCCATCCTTAACCCATTCAGCCTGCCCAACCCATCTCCCCCCTTATTTGCCCGCCCCGCCTAAGGGGGGTTCTTAATATAATTTATCGATAAGGAGATAAATGGAGATAAACACATGGTCTAACCTTTTAAATTAGAAGTGGGCTTTTCTATGGACTAGGGGACCTCGTAAGATCTACGGTACAATACGTCAAGTACCTCTAAAACCTCCAATGCCTTCCAAGGTTTCTCTGTTTCTCCACCGGCCCGCTGCAACCTAACACTGAAAATGGAAAGATTCAACCGGGAATAGAGTTTCGCCGCCGTCATACAATTGTCTAATTAGACTCATTCTTTTTTTTTTTTTTTTTTTTTTGGTGCATCACTAGTAATAAAGCTATTTAGATTTAATTAAAACCCAATTGAATGTAGGCAATCTCAATTTGATGTTATAGGTTTGAAGAACCTTTTAGAAAATAAATATGGCTTGCAGGTCAAAGCTCGCTCCCGTGTTGAAGCGGGTAGCGATACCGAGCTTGAGAAGATCCGTGGCGGTTGCCAGCCCAGTCGTCTCTGCCGCGCGATATATATCAGGCACGGCTCCGAGGCCGTTCCGGGAATCCAGCACAAAACGCGCCGGCGGGTTCACAACCGATTCCTACCCGGAGATCAAGCGGGACGACAGGTTCGCCCAGATCACAGCCGAGCACGTGGACTACTTCAAACAGCTGCTCGGCAAGGACTCCGCCGTAGTCGACGGCGTGACCGGCGCCGCGGCCGAGGACGAGATTGAGCCCTTCAATCTCGACTGGATGCGCAAGTACAAGGGCCACTGCAAGCTGGTCCTGAAACCGGCTTCGACCGAGGAGGTCAGTAAGATCCTCAAGTATTGTAACGAGAACATGCTGGCTGTCGTCCCTCAGGGAGGTAATACCGGCCTTGTCGGCGGCTCGGTGCCTGTATTCGACGAGATCGTCGTCAGCACCAGCCGGATGAACCAGATCCGGTCTTTTGACGAAGTAACCGGTGCTTTGGTTGTGGATGCCGGTGTTGTGCTAGAGGTAGCCGATCAGTTCCTTGCCGAGAAGGGCTATATCTTCCCCTTAGACCTGGGTGCTAAGGGTTCCTGCCACATCGGCGGCAATGTTTCGACTAACGCCGGCGGGCTCCGGTTATTGCGGTACGGAAGTTTGCACGGCACCGTCCTGGGAGTCGAAGCCGTTCTTCCCGATGGGACCATCTTAAACGACTTGAGCAAGCTGCGGAAGAACAATACGGGGTATGACTTGAAGCAACTCTTCATCGGCGCGGAAGGAACAATCGGCATGATCACTGCGGTATCCATACACTGCCCCCCACGGTCCAAGGCGGTCAACGTTGCGTTCCTCGGTGTTGAATCTTATGACGAACTCCTCCAGGCTTTCAGGGAGGCTAAGACGCAACTTGGTGAAATCCTATCTGCTTTCGAGATGATGGATGCCCAGAGCCAGGAAATATTCCACAAGGTAAAGGGGAACAAACGACCGCTCGAAGGCGAACATCCTTTCTACTGTTTAATAGAGACGAGCGGTTCAAACTCGGAGCATGATAGCGAGAAGTTGGGAAACTTCCTCGAAGATCTTATGACGAAGGAGATTGTTAGCGACGGCGTCATGGCACAGGATGAGACTCAATTCAAATCGCTATGGAGCCAGCGAGAAGGCATTACGGAAACCCTTGGACACTGGGGCGGAGTTTATAAATACGACGTATCCATCCCTATAAAGGAGATGTACCAGCTTGTGGAAGACACCAGAAAGAGACTAGAAGACGCCGGCCTGAAGGACGGGACCGAAGCGTCTCCCGTCGTGGACGTTGTCGGTTACGGCCATATGGGAGACTGCAACTTACACCTCAACATTGCGGTGCGGAGATACGACAAGAAAGTAGAAGAGGCTCTCGAGCCGTTTGTTTACGAATGGATCAGCAAGAGAAACGGCAGCATCAGTGCCGAGCACGGGTTAGGTATTGCTAAGAAGAAGTATATTGGCTACAGCCGAAACGAGACGACGGTAGGGCTGATGAAGCAAATTAAGAACCTCTACGACCCGGTAGGTTATCCTCCTCGTCTTAGTTTCGGTATTTAGACTGTACTAACGTTACCCCTAGAACGGCATTATGAATCCTTACAAGTACATATAGAGATGTATTGTACTATAATACCGTTGTAGAACGGATAGCTTCTTCAACAGATGAATATGGGACAGTTCCTGGGCCGGACTTTTGTAAATACGGGCTCGAAAGGAAGGTTGGCAATTAAAAAAAATTTGATATCCGGTGAATAACAGGTAGAAGGCTTGCAAGTATCTTAAACACTATGTGAGTTCGTTCTTCTGTAGATGCGGAAAACATCGTCTGTAGCTTTAGGGGAGAGTTTATGGTGTCATTCTAAAGCAGTCTAAAGGAAGTTATAAAACCCTCGGTTAATTTTTACAAAATAATGAGAAATATCAAACAGCAATATCTTAAGACTCCTAAAATCTTAATATACAAAGTGCAGCATAATAATAGTAAGACTAAAAGGGGTGGATGTACATAGTAAGCATAGTAAGTGATGTAAGTCTTATCGATAAGCACCACACTTGCGATTTCGATAAGAGGAAAAAGAGAAAAAGAAGCTTCATCCAAGAAATTTGTGAGAACTACCTAACCTACTTAAACCCCGCGCTACCTACCCCCTACCCCTACTTTTCTCGTATATACCTGCAGTAAGAAACAGCAGCAACAGTAGCAGCAGCAGCAGAAAAAATGTCCGAAGGCAACATCAACCTCAACAACTTCGACCTCGCGAAGCTGAACGAGAGCGACAAGGCGGAACTGCGGCAGTTCTTCGCGAACGAGGGGCAGAAGGCTCGCATTCAGACCAGTACGTATACGTACCTAACGTACCTAACCTACACCCTTCCCTTCCCTTTCTATATCTCTCTTTACGCTTCTTCCCCTTGGGAGGTACCTACACACCTACCTACGTACCCCGAAGCACGCATCATTTCTAGGATGTTCAGAGTCTGTTCCGCTAACCCATCGGCCCCCAAAAACAAAAGCCGTCCACAACCTAACCGACATGTGCTTCCGGAAGTGCGTGACGGGCGCTATACGCAGCGGCAAGCTGGACCGGGCCGAGGAGGGGTGCATGGCCAACTGCGCCGACCGCTTCATCGACGTCAGCCAGCTGACCGTCAAGCACCTGCAGAACATGCGCCAGGGCTAGAAACGGAAACGTCTACGTCAACAACGTCAATGACAACGACAAATGTCAACCTGGACAAGGCGAGGGCGAGGCGAAAACTCGTAGATCCATAGGAGGAGGAGGAAGAAGAATAGGAGAAGGAGGTATACATGGATGGATGGATTGGATTGGATCTGACGATATCCAGTATGCGCTGGCCCCGTGGGGAACAATAAATAAATTACGTTGTGATGGCAGGGACATTGTACGAATAGTTACGAGAGGAGCATGAATGAATGGGAAACCCAGCGTGTGGAAACAAACTATCTCAAACGCGGCATCCGAGGACCGGGTTCAAGGCGCCAAGTGGACGACATACATACAGAAATATACGGTCATAGAATCACCATAAATAGAGCACTTGGGAAAGTTGAAACAGCCAAGGGAAAAAAAGAGAGCAAGAGAGCAGTCTCAAATCATTCGGGACGAGTTTTTAATTCGTGTCTTTTGAGAAATCAATTCTTTTCCGTTGATCTCATCATAAGCCTAGGAAGCCCATAACTAGCCCATCCATTCATTGGGCAAAAAACGCAACGCCGGCCTTTTTGGTATGCATATAGTCCACCTAGACGACTCGAGGTTTGTGTGCCGCGTCTACCTAATCGCGACACGATCTGCCATGTCATCCCGCTTTGCCAAATCACTGCCGAACCACCGCGCGAATCAGGTATTTTCCTCCTCTCAAAACCCGCTAACTAGTTATTTAAACGAGGGCGAGCTTGGTGGCCGCGATGTCGAGGGCATCCACGTCAGCAGTAAGACGGCAGTAAGCCTTCTTGGAGCCGTTGGGTCTAAGTCACGTAGTCAGTAAAACCATAACCACTACCCACTACCCAAGCAATCGTCGTCGAGCCCTCCAACAGAAAGAACTCGAAAACCGGGGTGTGGGAGAAAATGAAAATGAAACAAACGTACCGGATGAGGGTGTTGATCTTGACGGTGTCGATATCGTAGAGCTTCTTGAGGGCCTTCTTGATCTGGGCCTTGTTGGACTTGAGGTTGACGATGAAGACGAGGGTGTTGTTCTCCTCGATCTTCTTCATGGCGCTCTCCGTGTTGAGCGGGTGGACGATGATCTTGTGCTCGTCTAAGCGCGGCTCGTGTGGGATCGACTTGCGCAGGTACTTGGGCGAGCGCGCGAGGCGGACGGTCTTGGGTCGGTGGAAGGTCGTCGACGTGCGCACCTTGCGCTTCTTGTGCGAGTTGTCCTGCCAGAACAACCATTGTTAGCTTTCCAAGACGCAAAGACGTTTTTCTTTTCTTTTTTTCCCCTTTTTTTTTCTTTTTTTTAATTGGGGAGTATATCGATCTTTTATATCACATCGACACATTGAGAGTTGGTTGGTTGGTTGGTATGGTATCATTTTAACTTACACCTCGGAGGGCGGCCTTAGCAGCAGCATTGGCTTGCTTGAGACCCTTCGGCGCCTTGGAGGCACCGCCTGTATAGAAGAAAAAAACCGCATCAGCAAACGCTCTTTTTAATCAGAACTCGCAAAATCTGCTCTGCTCGATGCATCGACCGGGGGGAGAGGCGCGCTCGCGAGGAGCAGCAGCACATCACCAATTCCGACGAATAATCATCGCGTGGGAGGTTTTTGTCGGTATAAACGACTGGAGAGACTTGATCTTGTATCATGGTGGTGGTGATGATAATGTACCTTTCTTCGCAGGAACCTTGGGACCCATTGTGATTTTTGTGCTGGTGGAAGTTGGCGGTTAGTATTGACTTCGCGGTTGTCGTCTCGAGGGGAGGTTGAAAAAAAGATCGAGCGAAGTTCGAGTTGGTCGAAAATTGTTAGATTTTGCAAAATTTCGCTTAGGGTAATTTTTTGCAGTTGTGGGCCTAGGTGCTGCCCATTTTCTGGGTAAACTTCTGCGAAACCTCGGCAGGTGGGCTTACATAAGTACCTACAATGTATCTACTTGGGCTAGTCATCTAGTGCACGTGACATAAAGGGACTTCTTACAACTACACACACTGTGTTCTGTCATCAACTAGGCACGCTTGTATTAGGTATGCAATACAGTACTTTTCATATTATAAGCACTGTCCCTATACCTTTAGAACATTACACGATCTGAACTTTCTCTATCTCAATCTTTTGAATATACCGCTATATTCAGAAAATATATTATTTAAAAATTAAAAAGATAATAGCGACTGCGCTGCAATATCTATCATCTGGCCTATACCATTAACTCGCCAGTGGCCGGTATCATGGGGGTGAATAAAAAAGGCCGGGTGAAGAAAAGCTTAACCACAGGCCGGCCGCCAACGGTCCTGAAGCCGAAATCGATATCGAGAAAAGCTACCCGGACACTCATCAACTCTCACCACGTCCTAGAGAAGAAGAAAGCGCAAGCTATCGCAAAAGGCGACATAGCTGCGCAGGCTGCTATCGAAGCCGAGATCGCTGCTCTAGGCGGCCTCGAAAAATACCAGCAGGCCAGTCTTCAAGGCCAGCGCCTCGACCGCGGAGGGGATAGTTCCCGGGTCCTCATGGAATGGCTTAAGACTATGAGCCCGGGCCTTTCTGATGTTGCTTCTCCTTCTTCTGTTTCTTCTTCTACGAGAGGTGCTGGATTGAGGATGCTCGAAGTGGGTGCGTTAAGCACTGCGAACGCGTGCTCGAAGAGCGGTATCTTCGGCATGGAAAGGATCGACTTGAACAGTCAAAGCGACGGCATTTTACAGCAGGATTTCATGAAGAGGCCGCTGCCGAAGGACGACTCGGAGCGCTTCGATATCATCAGCCTTTCGTTAGTCCTGAATTTCGTCCCAGATGCTATAGGACGGGGCGAAATGCTCCTTAGAACCTTGGAGTTTTTAAAGGAGCCTGATACGCATTACTCATCTCAGCTACGTGATATTTTCCCAAGCTTGTTTATGGTTCTGCCAGCACCGGTAAGTCGATTATCCCAACATCAAAGCTATCCCCTATTTTTTTTTTCTTCCGGCCTCGCCGTCTTCTACCAGTGTATAGTTATTATTACCTAATTGATATTTGCATGTGATGTATGCAAGTAATTTATATATCTGCTTGCTATTGCTACGATAACATCTAACCAATAAATATTGCAGTGCATCACCAACTCGAGGTACATGAACGAGGCTCATATAGACTCTATCATGAATACGCTGGGATACATGAAAGTCCAGAGCAAGACAACCCAGAAACTTGTATACTACCTCTGGGTCAGGAAGTCTGCTGTCCAGTCACCTCTTCCAGCGTTCAAGAAATTGGAGCTTCGATCTGGTCACTCAAGAAATAACTTCGCCATCGTGATCCGCGGCTCATCAGGGTGACAGCCGGGTCTCTAAGTAAGACGCATGCACGCATAGCCACGCCTAATCGATCCCAACATGTCGACAAAAACTTGCGATGGTGGGTACCGTCGCCGCGTCAATCTGATAACGCTCTGGTCGCTTATTCTCTCGAAAGGGCTGCATTCTGCGGTGCGCTACCACCTTGGACCAGTGCTAGTCCTTCTTTCCGCCCCTACCCCTTACTTTATTGTCTCTCAATCTATCCAACGCGTATCCAACTCGACGCATTTCTAGCGGCAAGATAAGTAAGGAGGACACCATTTCTATCTACCTATCGAGATCATCAGTTGGTGGGCTCGTGGTGGTCCTGAACCTACCCCGCAGTTTCTATCGTTTATCTACCCGATAGGCCTGGGTCGAAAGACGTCACCACCAACGACCGCACACCATTCCGATCAGGCGACGTCCGAACCATTTATAGGGGAGACCGATTTCACGGCTTTTTGGGACGCTCCGGGTTTTACATCTAAGGAGAAAACGACCGTGATATCTGACGATCAATTGCCTGATAATTAGTGATGGAGACGCACACCTCACCCACCGCAAGGATCAATTGCTAAAGTTCACAATATGCAGCGATTCCTTCGGTCGTATGTGATTACTTGAGCTAGCGTGATATTGGGGAATATATGGGCGATCCCGGTTGAAACCTATACTGCTGTTTCTCCCGTAGTCGCTACTGTTCTACGCGGCAACTTTATCCGGAAGCTTCATTACGGCCAATGCTTCGTCGCCGAGACTATTGTTTTATGGATGTGCCATAAAAACGACGATATTAGGCCAGGAGAGCGTGTGCCTAGGTTTGGAGCATGGATAATACTATCCACAGATTCGCCGTAGTGAGGTCTGCTCCAAATGGAAGAGGGTTGTTAACTAGCAATGGACCAATGCGATTCGAAGTGACTATCAAGCTCAATGACATACGAGGGCTATTACTTCCTAAGTTACATAATTTCGGCATATCCTGGACACCCAATTGGCCGGCCGCGTCTCCTACTTGTCAAGATGGCGTCTCTGGAATGCGTTCTAGGCCTGTAGGTCGACGACAAGCTCCATTCAGGTTCTCGTAGGAGAGAGTGGTCCCTGCGTAAGCTGAGGCGGCGTCGCTTCAACTGGGGAACTAGTCACGATGGTACTAATTGACGATTCATAGAACAGACCGGAATTGCAAGCGGCAACGACGAGGGTGAGTGCCTTTCTTTACCAATACCAAATGCACACACAGACGCAACATACATACCGGATGGGTCTTGGTTCCAGTTGATGAAGACTAGACCCCGCTTTGGTCAGATGACGGACGGCCGATCGAGCAATCAAATCAAAGACGCTGTTCGTTGCCCAATGTGCACGGTTCTCTTGGTGGTTGGGAAAGCCGATTGCCTTACGAAGTAGAGAATGACGAGTCATGTAGGTAGCAGTGTCCATACGTATGAATGGTTCATTTACCCCGGATTTTTACTCTGTAACACGACAAAGAGACGATTTCCCAGCCACGATCGCCGACCTTCTTTTGCATAAATTAGACTTAGCCAGGACCGTCGTGAAACTATCCACTAGTTTATCATCACGCGTGCGCTTGCGTTGGAGATCGCTGGGGCCGCTGGGGCGCTGCGGGGTTAGGGAAGCCGGTTATGGATGAACTAAATCCAGCTTCACAAACTTGATGCTAGTTTTCATGCTAGTCTTGTGTAAACTCGCGCGTTATTGCCGGAACGATTGGAGGACTAAATGTTATAGTTATCATCGAGCTGTTACTTGCCTCCCGAACGATAAAGGGAGTTAGTTGCTTAGTACTGCCGGCTATAGGAGGGACCACCAGCGATCTATATCGTTGGAGCAACCCGTTTACAATCCCGAGACATCAACGTCCGGTGAGACCAAATGCGACACAGGCACACTTGTCTTCGATCGACTCGAAGAGATGTCGTTACTCTGTTTCAGCTCTGATTCTGTGATAGCCGGCGACTCTCTTATTAAGGAGATACAGTTCTTGGCTTACTAAAGCAGTGGTCGCGTAACTACGGTCCGCTTCAAGCTACAGCTTTGCCGGACTTTGTTTATCACGCTTGGGGAAAATAGGGAACACTTGGATCCTCTAGGAAACGATCGGTCTGCTGATTAGCCTACAAATCGTGAGCTCTTCCCCGTCGAGTCGAGTGCCGGTCGATTTGCCAATCCTTTAGACACCATCAACCGGAGGGACACAGCTCGGATTGGCCCGCTGGTCTAGCCAAGTTACACTTAGTCTTTTCCTTTTAGTCCGATTTGCTTATTCTCATCTCGACTTGTTGTAAGCGCCCCCCGATACGGGGGGCGGTATTGTGCTCGTTGGTTAGCCCTGCTGGCTCATCCCGTGCGGCCCTGTTACTTCGTGCGCACATTGAGATCATCGTCGAGGGAATCAAATGTCTCTATGACTCGTAACCGTTGTGGTACCTCGGGCGATAAAGGTGCATTTCCAGGACGTTGAACGACGATGCTCTGCATACCAGCTTGGATCGCAGCCTCCACTTCCTTAACGTTATCGCTTAGGAATAGCCATTCCGCGGGCGAAAACTCGGGATGTTGATTGGCGATTTTCTTGTAGCTGTCCGTCTCTGTCTTGAGCCCAGCATTGACGGTGTCAAACCAATCTGAGATCAGTGGTGTCAGATCGGACTGGGCGCCGTCTGTGTGGCCGAAGAACAACTTCTGTGCCGCTACAGACCCAGACGAATAGATCATTATATTAAGGCCCTTGCGTTGCCATTCTAAGAGCTTTGCGGCAACGTCCGGAAATAGGGGGGCTTTCAAGTCACCTGAAGCGTATCCCTCCGCCCATAGGTAGCCTTGGAGACTTTTAAGATAGGATATTTTTACATCCTTTTCCACAAGGTCTCTGACGTGTGCTTCTAGCGCATCCTTGGATGAAGAATATTCCGATGGAAATGCGTTCCTATACTTTGCAAAGTCTGGACTATCCCATTGGGTTTTCAATGTCTCCGGGAGAACACTTAGTGCGTAGGGAAACTAGAACTACGTATTAGTTAACGTGGTCTCCTTAATCGCAGGTTCCAGTAAGCAGTAAGCCAACGAAAGCCATCCAGCGTAGCAACGTTGCTAGTTAGCTAGATGTTGAAATACCAAGCAACATAATTCGTCATAATCGGGCAGAAATATCCCCAGACCAACTTGACCCAAGGTTACATAATAGGGATATAGTGGCCCGAGGTTGCTGTAGACGGGCGGCGCATTACATCCATTATCAGGGCAGTTGATCGCCATATTTGGTATACAGGGTCATGCTACAAGGATGGGAGGGTTGGGGGATCTGAGAATTGGAGACAAACGAGGTTTCCGAACAGAATGTCTTACCAGTACATCTTTGACAAATGAGATTGGACAAACTGTGCCCTCTAGAAGGATACGTATTAGTTAGCCAGCAACGCCCAGGCTAATGCGCCCAAAGGTCTAAACTACTAGACGAGGATAATGAAGCAAGGGCAAGGCAAGCTCAGGGCTCAGAAGCTGGTCCTTACCAATATCTAGAAGCACAACTTTCACAGGGCTGGATGGGGCCATGACGATGATTGGGACCGTGGGTCTCCCCGTTCTCTTGGAATATCGTGTTTTTTCTTCTTCTTTCCTTTCGAGATCTTAAGATCTCTCCGAAAATTTCTATCGGGCGGGGGGCGGAAACCAACACTAGTCTACCCGTCGGTATGAAGCGGTGAAGACGAAGGTGAAAAACGTGGTAATAAAAGCATAAAATAATAATTTGACGTGCAGGACAAAAATTTTTCTTCCTTTCTTGCTTCCGCTCCGTATTCAACCCCGACCGAGTATAACACCGAATAGGATAGCAGTGTTTAAGGGAAGAATAAAACCGAAAAAAAAAAATATGCCGTATGGCACACCGCGTCTTAATGCGTGTCGTTGAGAAGGCGGTCAAGAAAAAAATCGAAATGCTCGAATGGTAAGGTGGTAAAAGTTGAATAAGATGGATCCCTAGCCTTGTCCCCCAGGAACGCACTCCATATGACGCTACTGCAACCAATAAGATCTTGGTAGAGTTTAATGCAATAAAGTTATCAATGTTATCAACAGCCCCCAAAGATTCAAGCGGAGGGATTGATAAAAACACCACGATAACGAAATCTTGAAAATCTCAAGAAACCGGAAAGGGGCAGCAACGTGCTCAGCTAGTACCTACAGATACGTAATTAAGCGGGTCTTCAGCAGCGCTAAACAACATTTGAAAACACGATTGTACCTCGTATATCAGATATTGTATATGCATCTGCTGGTGGACCCAAAATCGATAAGTCGATAAGGCTAAAAACAGGATAAGCCACCTTAGCCACTTAAAATGTTAAGACCGAGGACACTATGTACTGCATCTTGTGCATCTTGTGCATCTTTGTACCTCGTGGTCGCGTCTTCTTGCATCCTCTTTGCATCCTCGCTGCATAACCTAATCGGCTACTCAGCCGGAAAACATTGGAGTCCAGCCAACCGAACTTCCAACATGCCAACCTTCCAAATACTTAATCCCCTCTCCCCAGTACGATACAAAGTAAACAAACCACCTGATTGGCATGAGTGAGAAGGCTGTGGTATTGTACGACGTGTGTCCATCCAACTGGATAACCGGTGCGGATTGGTTCCACGGCAATGTATTGTGTCATAGTAATGTATCAATAAACAAGTCTGAGACAGTAAGTTCGAACTCGACTATTTTGAGATACCTGACTATCATGTGTCCTTCGTTACTGGGTTGACTATTGTCTAGCTAGGAAAGTCCCATCACCAATTTGGTATTATTCGTTCTAGTGCCCTACATGCTTGATGACTTACTAGTATTGACTGACACCTTGTCATTCACGCTCGCAGCAAAAACCTCATGCACGAAGGGCACTCACTCCAAGACATACACACTTGGGAGGGTCAACTAACCGCGCGATGATGCATCTCTTAGCCATCCCTCAGCTCTCAGCCACGGCGTTTGTGGACATGGTTCCACCTCTAACTAACCGTGAACAGCGGACACGATTACACTACACTACATAGGTACCTAGTATCTAACAGATAGTAACAACTCAGTCAGGTCCGTCTAATAGGTAAGATATCTAATAGATATCTAAAATGATGTTATATCATATCACTCAACCGCCAAGTAGTTCCGTCAACTTATCTAGGTATTTTTGAGTCCTAATGGCCTAGCAATATAATATCTAGCGCTGTAAATCTGCCCATCGTCTGTCCATTCCCCGGTCTTCACCGCCGGATCGGCTGTATATGTATGTGTGTTCTGTTATTCAACCACGTTTCGCCTGTTGTATTGTAACAGATCGAATGTGTTTCGGGCAGCGTGTGCTGTTGCTGGGTATGCTGGGTATGCTGGGTTCCCCTCCCATCTACTATGTATCCCTCACGCAAATCCCAGCGATCTTTATTAAAGCAAAGCGTTCGATCCGATAAGCGGGGGTTCGTAACGCATTACCTTGAGGCCGTTTGCGGCAAAAAAGAGTCATGTTTTATTTGGGAGGATGCTTTTTTCGGACGAGATCCGAATACTAAGGTATTTTGGGCTTGAAACCGTCAAATGCCATCTTTTCTTTGCGTTGTCAGGTTATGCATGACGACGGCATCTCGGCCACATCGGAAAGGGTAGGAAGACGCTACTGTTTCCGGTCTCTTATGAAGACTACCTAGGCAGGTATCTAAGTTAAGATATTGTACAACTACATAGAAAATGTAGGTGTTGGGTACACATCCATACTAATTACCACCTGGTACCTAGGTAGGTACCTAAGGTTAGTAGAGTCGGGCATACGAATGTGTACGAGAAGAACTTACCGTACTATGTAAGACTCTGCCGTTTTAAGGTCACACGACAGAGATCCGTCCTAAGTTTTCGGGTCTTGGGAACACAATTGTGCTAACTGTCAGACAGTCGCACCCACCACTGGACCACTGTGGAATGTCTTCTTCTTCCAGGCTTGCCGAAAAAAGGGGGCGAGGCGATCAGTCATCCTGCCCTCGTTATTGCATCATGCTCAATTGAGCTCGAGCTTGTCAAATAGCTTTTTTTTTTTTTTTTTTTTAATGCACACGCTACTGTGTAGTTTAGGTAGTGTATCCCCCCCCACAAATCGCGATATCTGCTCTCGTGCGTAGGATTGAATTATACATTCAGTCGCTTTAAGAGGAAATATGATGCCAGCTCGCATTAGAACGGTATCAATTAAAGTCCGACTAGGATTGCCCCAGATTCACTCGGCAAATACCAAGAGAACCAAGTGAACCAAGGAGGGCCCAACAATTCGGGGGGTCGCGATAACGCTTCTGGCGCCGGACGCCGGTAGGGTGCCATCCAATGATCGGGTAACTAACCAATGAAATGAATTGGCAACTCTCTATCGTCTAAATACATACCTACCTTAGGTAGGTACGTAGTAGCATACTGTTCTATCGTTTACAAGCAGCAGCGGAGACTCGATTTAATGGCTACGAAGGCATTTTGAGCTGCTTGAGTTTTCGCGCTCGTCAAACCTTAGGTACCTACCTACATAGTCCTGCCGGCTACGATTCCTCGTCTGAAACGAAAGAATCAACTTTCTTTTAATATGTGTTTCTCTTCTATGCATGTACGTGCGACGCTACGGCCGACTTGGAAGTTGGCGAGCGCCGGTACCTGATTTAAACTCGTTGGCCTTCCTTAAATGCGCGAACCCGACAATGAAGGTGGTGTCGTGCAGCAATTGAAATTACACAAAGGCGGTCAAGTTGGAGCAAAAAGAAACAGATGAAGAAGAGAGAGACAAGAAAATAATAATAATAATATAAGTCTTTTGAACTAGAATTAGAAGTCTGAATAGTCAAAACTTGGAAGTCAAGTAAATACCTTACCATAGTAAGTAGGTAGTTACTAGTCATAAATATTCAAATATAGATATTCATAGTAACCGAATATAATGCAAAGATGCATTGCCCATAAACTTAAGTGATGCAGGCAGAAAGGAGTGCATAACCTTTCAACCAATAAGTAAGCAACCTGTCCAGCCTGTCTTCTAGGTGAAACCGAATATGCTGGAAGACCTGACACGCAGTTCATTGGCTGTCATCATAGGATGACCGTGGGGTCTTTGTAGCAACGTGTTCAAAGTTCTCCCTTTTTTGCCTTTGTGCCTGGAAATCATCAGCAGGCCAGCAGACCCTTCAAAAATGCTGTTCGACAGCTTTTTAACGAAGTACCTTGTTCAAGATACCTTGTTCAAGATATAAAGTGTACATGTAGATCTCTCCAACTGGGAAGGAGGGGTACATGGCTGATTGGTTTCTTTATTCCCTGCTGTCAGCGCTTTTGCAGTGAAGATCTGTTATTGGGGTACTCAGCTTTTAGGTAGATGGCGGTGTGGCGATCCTGAGCTGGGGGGTTCCTAAGAGGTGGTGATCTTATTAGAACTACTGTATACGGTGCACCCGCTAGCGATATTCCTACTGGAGTCCGTGCCTGTCCTCGTGGCCCATGATTCGATGAGGTTCGAGTAGAGCTTGGGAGATTAGGTGATTGAAAGATTACATTACTGTCCCCAATTCAATTTCTCATCAGGAACACTAGGTACCTTACCAGAGCACTAGACTACTACAAGACTGCTCAGTGCAATTTATACTGTGAACAAGTGTACGGTCCAGCCGAATTTCAGAATCGCGTCTGACGAAACAGCTATGTCGGTACCTAATGCACCCCAAATTTTTACACGGGAGTTCCACCATCAGGGTCCTGTTTAGGGACGTACCTTGCTATCTGATGGCGTGGCACGCTGATAAAATTATCCAAAATTATCCAGTGTTCCTATCGTCATTGCCTTCCATTGCTTACTGCTTCTACCACATTAGTACTGTAATTACCTAATGTAATTCGAAACCTAAAGAAACACTTATGCAGCTATTGAGAGCTAAACTACCCCTGTGAAGTATATATACATCATAGCTTATACAAAATTGCTGAGATGATTATGTATTGTATATAGACAAAGAACCTGGCAGTTGTTGCCCGTTGTTTCCTTGCTTGCTCTTTTGTGGTAGGTTCCCCCTTGTTCTTTTAATCCCCCTGGTCACGAACTATGTACATACGTACATAAATCTCCACCAGGCGCAGCACAAGTATACCTTTTTCGCTATGCATTCACGCCATCCATTCTGCCATTGACTGCCTGCATGGCTCCATGGTCGTCCCACCACCCAAAAATGGTCCAGCCCATGTAGGTAGCAGGGTAGGTAGGTATGTATGTTATGTATGTATGTACGTATCTCCCCAGTGAAAAGGTCCAATGAGGGTCAAGCCATATCCACCTCCACAAGAGAAGAGCCAAATTTCGTTGTGCCAATCTCCCCCTTCTGGTTAATAGTCATACAAGGCTTTGCTAGGTATTGTTCTATTCTCTCTTCCAATTCTCATTCTCCATCCCATCTATTTCCTACCGCTTCTTCTTTTTACCGATCGTCCTTCAACGTTTTACTTACTCATCTCTCTATCTTAATCTTCGTTCCGTCGCTCTCTATCCCCTTCTCTCTTATCCACTCAAGCTGTTGATTCCCTGCTTCCGTTTTTCCCAATAAGTGTCAACCAAAGTAACCAACGTAACGAGAGAAAGGGATCTGGATCTTAGCTTCCTATTTCCTATCCCCTCAATTACCCAGTATCATAATTAATAGAAAGCTCTCTTTCCTTTAAGAGTGACTATTCTGGTCTCCTTCATAACTCTTGCTCCTCTTTCCACTCGATCCCCCCCCTAATCGGTCACGACATCTCTCCGCATACCTGATCTGATCCATTCAAACCCGGCCAGCGGTCTTTGTTCCAGTCGAGCCAGTTAATAACAATAAACGACTGACCAAAAAAAGAAAAGAAAAAAAGGAAAAAAAAAGGACGATAAACAATAACCCGGCGCCTCAATTCTTCTCAACTCTATCATCTCTTCCAACCACCAAAGTCCGGATACTAGACTTGTTGATAGCGCCGTTCACCACGTCACACCCGTTCTTGACTCGTAATTTGATTGCCTGGATCCGCACTGAACCGAACCAGGTCCACCTTGCAACAACGACCATTGCTAAACCCACACTTGTTGAACAAGGTCACGAGGAGTCATAACATCATTCCCTAATTAGTGAACTATCGAGCTGAGTTAGCGGGAGTCGATTGCCGTGAAGCTCTTATTTTGGTACGCCCTACATAACCACCAGTATCCCATTTTGTCAGCTCCGATCTCGTGGCCGACCAGTCATTGATAGACTTGGTCATTAAAAAGGAGCCACATTCGCAAAATATCTATCATCCCGCCACATCCTTCAATATCACGACCGTCCTATCTCGAATTGCCATCCAGCTTCCAGCTTAGATGCTATTTAGAGCCAAGGAGTAGTTCACCTGCTCGATAAATCCTTAGGACGCACGCCGCCTTCGGACAACAAGTTGCTTCGATCGATTCGTTGACTCACAGCTCCACCAATATAACAGCAACAGCAACGCAAGATTCAAAAACTCGTTTCCCAAGCTCCGCCAAACCCGAAGCTTGTGACAACAAACACAACCACACTCTTTCAAGATTGAGACTATCGTATCGATGTCCTTATAACGAACTTTTCCTTTCACTCTTTCAGGACCAAAGGTCCACTACCATTCACGATTATTTCGCTTGCTTTCATTTGTCCAACAATTTTCACATACCCTGGATGAGCCTCTGACCTATTGACGACCTGGAGTTATTTGTTTTCTTTTTCTCGTAACAGGCATCTTGTATATCGCTTCCCTACTCTCTCGACTTAACTCACCTCTTTCTTGGATCGAATTGGCAACCTTTTTACTTTCATCTATCGACTTGTTGTTACCTTTCTCGCTCCCCGGCAGCTCTAGCCCCCTCTCTGTACAAGCACTCAACATAAGTTTCTCATCAATTTTCTTCGAGCATTCCGATACCCCTTTTCTCCCTTTCCAAATAGACATTAGGTAAGGGAGGGAAAAGAACTAAACAGTTTTGTACGATCATCCGTGGTTACATACGGGTTTACTTCCATCTCAACTCGAATATTTGTCTCACGTCGAGACAACGGTCATGGAATGCTTGAGAAACAAGTTTCAAAATGGCGTTGTGCTCGACGGGAGGTTTGAAACCATCTCCCCTCTTAATCATGGATCGTTTGGCATGGTCTTCACGGCAAAGGACTTGCAAACCAATAACCTCGTTGCCATCAAGTGCTTGACTAAGAAGGCGGCTGCCGACGAGGCCGGGATCGAATTCGCAGTCGACGAGAGATCCGAGGAGCTGCTTAGCCACCGCAGACTAGGAGCCCATCCCAACATCGTCAACCTGATCCACTCGTTCGAGACCGATGCCCACGTGTACCTTGTCCTCGAATACTGCTCGCGTGGTGATCTCTACGAGGCCATTCGTAACGGATCCGGTCCCCTAGAGACGGAGCATGTTCGTCAGTTCATGATTGAGCTTGTCGACGCCGTTTCGTACATGCACTCGAAGGGGATCTACCACCGAGACATCAAACCCGAGAACATCTTCCTTACCGAATCGGGTTCGATGAAGCTTGGCGATTTTGGGTTGGCTACCACGGACCGATGGAGCTACGAGAGCACGGTCGGGAGCGATAGATACATGTCGCCTGAGCAATATGACTCGGCCGGAGCTGGATACTCGCCGGCCCAGGCTGACATCTGGGCGATCGGTATCTGTCTCCTAAACATTCTCTTTTCTCGAAATCCCTTCACCACCCCGACCGAGGCTGACCCCTTGTTCCTGGATTTCTCGCGTGACAAGCAATCTCTCTTCGATGTCTTCCCTACCATGTCTCAGGATACGTATGAAGTCATCGTACACTGCATGAATCTAGATCCTCAGAAGCGATCCCTGGTTGCTGCTAAGAGCGCTCTTCGCCGCGTTGTTAGCTTCACCACCCTGGAGGAGGCCCTGGATGACTTCTGCACAACCGAACGCTCGACTGTCGCCACCGCCAACCGCGAGCCGCTCCGGACCCCTTCCATTCAGAGTCCTCAGATGGACCAGGGCGCCTTCCCGTGGGCCAAGGCTTTGCACGCAACCCAACCCCAGGCTATCCGTCAACTCAGTGCTATTCCCGACGACGAGAGTTATTCGGAGGATTTGTTTTCCAAGTCAGCAGCTACCACGGACTGGATGTCTGGTACCGCTCTGACGCCTTCGATCTCGTCGGTTCTAACTTCGAATCTCGCAGCATCCATGAATTCGCTCAATGTGTCTCGACCCATGGATGTCCCCGCGCGCACTGTTGCCAGGGTGTCTCCGACGGCTGGTTCGTTACCCATTACCATGTCGAAGCCTAGGCCCATTCTTAACGCTATTTCGATGGTGTTTGGTCGGCAGAAAGATGGCGTCTCCAAGAGCTGGAGCGACATGTGGGATGAGGACGTGGAGGAGGACGAAGAGGAGCGCGCCCGTCAACTACAAGCGCTCAAGGAGCTTAACTCCAGGACCTGGAGTCAGGAGAGCAAGGAGGCTACTAGGACTCCGCGGCAGGATCAGGTATCCTCGCACCAGGCGCCAGCGTCTGATAATGAGAAGCCAGAGGCTTCACCTGTGAACGATACCATTTCAAATGATATAGATGGGGACCTAGTTGCGGATGGATTTTTCTTTCATGAGCCTGTTGCTGTTGTGCAGCCTCAGCATTTTCCCGCTCGTTATTCGCCTCCGTCGAAGCGTACCGGCGTCGACAAGTGGGCAATCCTCGGGGAACGCCGCCGGGCATACGCAGGAGCACGGGAGCCCAAGTCGCCGGATTACTCAACGAAATCCCGACAGTTCAATATTGGATTTAATACTCTACCAGGAGGGATGGGATTTTGGGACCACGCCAATCAACAAAGCCACAAATGGAATCGGGACCACCGCGCGACTTCACGTGAATGTCCGTGGAACAAGGGTCGAGACTGGAACTGGCGTAAGGAGAGACGCCACGATTTCGGTGACGTCGAGTGGGTTGGCCACTGGCAGGAGGCTCATTAGAGCATTTTTATTTCTTCTTTTCAAACTCCTTGCCGGTGTTGCCACTTGTAGTTGTGCTCATCTTTCCACTACCACACGGGATGTTTTTTTTGTCTGAGTCGGGATGCCGCCCTGCCTGCTGCTTTCTTTCGTTGTATCCTCTACACGCCACATGTCGTTCTTAATAATTGTTAAGTTTGGTAGTCACCTCCAGGCGCAGAGGAGACGAGGTTGTAAAAAAAAAATTAGACGACTTTTACTTTTTCCCTCGACATACACCTTTTTTTGGCTTCGGTTTTTGGTTCTCGGTTGGGATCACGGAATCACCAATCATCATTATTTTCGCAGTTTGGCAAAACAAAAAAACTCATGTTCGGCGGCAGCAAGCAACGACTTAAAAAGGCACACATTCCCTTCTCTCACAGCAGAACTTCCCGGTGGATTGATCTAGCATTAACTCGCTCTCTAGGTATTAGATATCTCCACAGATTATTGAAGAATACCAGAAGTTACCCACTCAATTATGTTTGGCCCGCTTGGTCATGGTGATTTGTATATTGTATTGTATTGTATTAGATGTGAATTGAATTCTCTCTATCTCCTTCTTGGAGGGTTTAAAAAAGAGAGGTTTGTACAATTAGTTGTGTTATTAGTATTAGCATTAGCATTAGCATTAGTATATAATCCTTGTAATAATAACAAAAAGACAAGACATGTATATAGCTTTCACGCAATGGTTGGCTTTACGAAGTAAAATCGATTGTGACATTGGATCTTAGCAAGGTAAGGTTTAACTAGATTCTTGATTGGTGACAAGTGTATACTGTCTTATAATGTCTCGATCAAAGGTATATTATATTACTCCCAGGCCATGACCTTTAATTCTCTTCGGAATTATTAGGTACCTGCCTTAGCTAAGGTTTTCTTTTAATGTTTCTAAAAAAAATATTGTCCTTGGATTACTGAGCGGATGTTTGTTTCCAGGTATTAGATCTCGTTTCCTTACTGTGACATCATAACATGCATGTACTTATACATTTACTGTTAGCGGACCATGTATAATGTATTACTTTACTTTTACAACAATAACAGTTGCAATAGCTTTTCTATCACAATTGGTAGCACAATCCGTTCTATCGTAGCCTTTTAGGTCAGTCATTTTCTCTTCTTTATTATTATATAAAAATAACCATACTAAACTAATTTACTATATAACTAATTCAATTCAAGTTACCCTCCTCCTCGAACCAGTGTTAATGTTCGCTTTGTCGAAGCAAAGCCCTTAATTCTAGTACAAGAAATACGAAATGAACCATCCACATCTACCTTAGGTACTTACCTTACACGCCCGCCCTAAAGCTATAGTTTACACCCCTCTCCCCAAGCTGGAAGGAAGCATATGTTATTTTTATTTTTTTAATTTAGAAAAAAGGAATGCACGCTTGAAAGAACGATAAGGGCATCGCTATTTTCTTAATAATGGCATTATCGCATAATAACGTATACTCCTACTTCTACTAACTATCAATAAGCCATATACAGTAGTTTAACCTTACCATTACAACACTGTCAGAGAGGTCCTGTGATATATGCCATACGTAGAGCGAATACTAGAGACAGTAGCATGTGTGTATGTAGTATAGTGTTCTATTACTATGTAGTAGGTCTATCTCCTAATACCTCCTAATACACCATAACGCCTGACAGAGTCACGTGCCCCCTGCAGTGCTCCTGTCCTCAGGAGGCGCTTGCTGTACGGGCGTGGGTGGTGCTGTGCGCGTTTGCTGCTTTCTACCTCAGTCTTTTTCACGCGCTATATCGTTTGTCGTGAACTTCGTTGTTGTTGGTCTGGTTTTTTTTTCTTTTTCGTCAGTGATGACTTTATAAGCACCTCCCCCGCTCCCTCTCCTGTAAGAGGGTTTTTTTCTTCTACTTCTCAGCTTAACCCCCATGTTTATTACTAAGTTAGCTTTATACAAGATGTCTGATCAAGAAGCTCCCCGTCATCGCCAACATGTGTGTCTGCGCTGCAGCTCCGCTGCGGCTAACTGGGAACCTGGCCAGACGCTCGTGCAATGCGTCGATCCCCCCCATGAGTTGGCTCTATCATCTCTCGCACTTCCTCTTGCTATGCCAACTAAGTGACTTAGATGCGTCTTCTAAATGTCAGCCCTGCGCCCAGATGAATAAGCCCTGCGTCACATTGACCGGCAACGCCCGTGCTGCCGCCGATAACCTCCGCAGCGCTTTGGACAGGAACCCTAACGCGCGTCCCGTATGTCTATCTCCCTTACCAGCCAGGTTTGTGCGCAGCTCCTTGCTAACACGGCCACGCCTTCAGAGCGCCGTTATCCAGGCTCAGCAGGCGATGAAGACAGCGCTCCAGGCCTTCAGAAACGAGCGCAACCTCCGCGAGGCTCGTGCCGTCGAGCAGCGCCGACGAGGCGGAAGACGACGCTTTCGCGGACACGGACACGGACACGCAGGCGACTATCAGCCAGAGCCTCGCCGACTGCGCGGCCTATCTCGGCGATATTCGCGACAGTGTCCGCCGCTTCGTTGAGTACTATATTACCGTACGTATGCTCCCCCCCCCTCGCTCGCTCGCCCCCACGCTACCCACTGCTTTGTCGTTCTGCGCTGCTAACGTCCTTGCGCAGGGCCGAGACCTCGACGCTCAGGAGTCGGATGGTTGACGATGATGATTTTCCTTGGCCGCGAACCTGGTCCTAAGGTAGCCAGCCCGGCCGCTATCGTTGTGGGGGCGGGAACGGGTGCGGGGCGGGGCGGGTATCCGAGACGGCGGAACGGGTTGATTTGATTTGATTTGAAGGAAGGGAATGAATTTGGTTTGTTCTGGAAGCCGGGGTGGGGTTTTGAGAGTGGACTTAGGTGGATAAGGTACAAAGCACATAATGTAGCTTTTTTTAGTGCAGCGCTTGTGCATAGGATAGGAGGTACCTAGGGATGGGATGGAATCGGATTGGTTAGATTGGTTTACCTTCCCAGAGGGTAGGTAAGTGGTGTCAGCCGCCCTGAAACGGCCTGATGTAACCCTGCTTATGGGTACATATGATTGGGGGAATTTGGGTACTATGTTCGGTTTATCTAGGTATCTAAAGTAAGTGCGTTTGAGTTTGGAGTTGGTATATTTTATTTGATGGTGATAAAAATAATTACTTCTGGTATTGGAAAGAAGTTCACGATAGTACCCGGGTCCGTAGTAAATTAGTATTACTTCGAGAGAAAGAAAGAGAATAAAATTGAAGACTTGAAGAATATTATCACAACTGCACTGAGTTTTCTATCCAAGTCCCTACGTAACTATATGCCGCGTTACCGTAACGACCCCGTATGTAAATATTTACTTGGCTCTCATTTGGTGGTCATATATTTCATATCCTTATAAACCAGCTCTTAGTATTATACTTACTTACTTACCTAACCTACCAACTATAACTTGCGAGAATGTAAGCTTAATATAAGTAGGTATATAAAGACTACCCCAATGAGAAACTCTTTAAGTTAGAATATAATTTAGAGCCATCGTTGAATATCATTATGCTATCCATTTCAAGGCCTAAACTCTGATTTGCCTAATCTCCAATCTCCTAAATCTTCAACAAGTGAGAAATACCTAAGTAAAAGGTAAATCAACCGTTGCCTTAAAGATATGATAACGTGTACCTTGCTCCTCCCTCGCTGGGCTTGGAATAGTCTCAGTTATCCCGTCACTATGACACTGGGAAGCAGCAGTTTACGCGATAGCTTTTTAGACCTTGAGATCGCGCCTCCCCGGTATTAAAACCAAGAAGTTACGATATCTCTTCCACCCCTTCTGAAATCCACCAGTACATACCTACCTAGACCATCCAGATAGGCGCCCTCTTCAAGTCGGCCTGTCGAATCCAACTTAACTAAATACATTCATTCCCTTGCCGGCTGGATAGGAAACGACAAAAAAACGAACTTGTCTTATCGCTGCTCTTTATTGGCTATCATTGAAACAGTCAAGAAAAAAAAGACAAGAGTTAGAAATACAACTAGCTACCTTACCTAGCTAGCTAGCTAGCTTAGCTCACCCGGTACATGATATCGTCTACCACGCAAGACCACCGTCCACTAGATATTACCACCACCACCTCCGCGTAGCCACCATCGAGCTCGGGAAGCAAGAGGAAGACGACCAGTCTACGGGGAGCGAAACACCAAGGTCAACGGCGGCACTGGATTCCTTGCCCCAGCCTGTCACGCAGCCGCGGGAACCACCCGGCCGTCTACGTCGTCTTCGTCTAGCGGCGGCGGCGGCGGCGACGACGACGTTAAACGACCTACTGCCACCACTACTACTACTTCTACTACTACTACTACTACTACTACTAGAATTCATAATACCACAACTACTACAACTACGATTCATAGTACCGCAGCTGCCACTACTACGATTCATACTGCTGGTGCTGCAGTGTTGGCAGGTCTTCGTGCTGCTGCGGCGGCAGCGGGCGCTGGGCGCGGGGCCCACTTGCCGGCTGTCGCTGCCCCAGCTCGTCGTCTGCCTGTTCGTGGTCTGGTTCTGCGTCGACGCGAGCGCTCCCGCCGCCGGCTGGAGGTGGTGGGAGCCGCTCGCGGTGAGCACCGTGCTGTTGAAGATTGTGCTTCCTCGGTGAGATGAGATAGGGATGGGGATTGCTTGTGTTAGGTAGGGAAGTGGAAGTGGAAGGGCCCAGGTAGGTCGGTCGGTAGGTACCTAGGTAGGGCCTTTAAGCTTCAGGAGGGGTTGGAGGTTGGAGATTAAGGGGGGATGAGGGAGGTGGCGGAAAGAAGTGAGGTGAGTTGAGTGGGATGGAGTAGAGGAGCGAGTGTTGACAAGCACAAGACGCTTCCTACTCGGCATTTGGGTGTCTAGTTAAAAGGGGGCTACGTTGCTAATACTGCACTTTTTTTTTTGAAACGAAGGCATGGATTAGAAAATCTTGATTCTATTACAATTTTTTAGGGCGCCGTGCGGTCTAAGCCGTGTACGAGGTAGTAGTAGTAGTAGTAGTAAGCATTAACGAGGGTTATACTATTGAAGTGAGTGGAACCGAACGTCCGTAGTAAGAGAATGTTGAATAAGTCGATGTTCGAAGATAGTTGCTACGACATGTCTAGGTTGTTGATAATATTGAAAGTTTAGCAGGTTAACCACTACCATGTACATGACCGTAGTCCCGTTGTACTACTCCTTAAATGGGCATATACTAATGTATGTGTCATGATACTGTACAACTTCGAGTTAGAATCTAAAGAGGAAAAAAGAGGGGAAAGAAACAGAAATAGCCTCAACGCAGTTGATACGCTATCCAAAGCATCTCTTTAGAAGCGGCCATGTATCTTTTTATCTTTGTCCGGGGTCGATAATATCGCATCCTCAACCCTGTTGTACTCGTAATAGCTCGCTAGCCCCTGAGCGGCTGATAGCTATTTCAAGGCTGAGAAGTGCCATTGCGAGGCAACCCATGCTTTGAAGGAATGGTTCCGGTTAAAGAAAGCAAAGTGTTAACTGCAACCATAGCTTGCTTTTATTTTTTATTGATTAGCTATCTCCTATATAATGCGTTTCCTCCCATGTAGTACCCAAGTATTAGCCGTTAAACAAATTTTTGTTTCCAGCTTACCAGATACCAACAACACCTAGGACGCCCCAATAAGTTTCTTGGGTAAGAAAGCCCACACAGTCCCGATGACAGAAAGTATCAAAGATACAAGCATGATAATCCACGTAAAGATGCGCTCTCGTATAGAAATCTCATGCCCGAACAATTTCAGGTAGAAAGCTAGCGGAAGTCTGCGAATTTGTTAGCGGACCGCCGTATTTTTCAAAACCCTTCAAACACCTACGTGACACATATAGTGAAGCAGAGGGCGCTTCCCATGAACGCCATGATCCTGTCGAACGCCGGGAATAGAATAGCAATTATCAAAAACACACACAGCGTCAAAACTCGGACAAGAGCTTTTAGCACTCCCCTCGAGCGGCTGGAGAGCCCAATTAAAGGTGTTTCTTCCGCCACAGCTTGTTGTCGAAGACCGAATAAAACTTCCAGAATTGTGACGATCGGTTGGGAATTCAGAGGAATCTTGGTCAAAGGAATAATCGCGATGAAGATCACAAGGAGGACGTTTAAAGCGTTTGGATATCCCGTGGTTTCAAGAATGTTTCCCGTGATTTCGTCGCGGACTCCATCGCCAAACATGAGGAATCCCACAACGGCCACAGCCAGATCTATCACCAACTATTAATTGTTAGTTTAGTTTAGGTACTTATTTGGTTCATTGGTTAGGATGTCCAAGACTTACAGTAAAGCTAAATGTGTATACTACTGCCTATTTAAATGTTAATTAAAACCACACCGGGAAAATGATTGGATTCACATACTTCATTGAAGCGGTGTGTATGCCTCATATCACGATAAATCTAAGTCTCGATTAGCCAGTTGAACCATCGTTTTTGTTCAGAATAGGCCTACATTTGGGAAAACACTGTGTCCACCCCATGGAGACATCAGTAATCCAAATGACAAAGGCAGAGTAAGCCAGTTATCAGGGAATAGATAAGTCTTGGCAGGCTCTATTAGGGAACCAGGAGAGTGCGGTTTTATCAAACCGTCGAGGAAGACAATGATCATAACTAATACCGCTTTGTGAGCATTTTAAACACTGGGTGGCGGTAGATTCGTAAAATACTTACTGCCTAGACATGAGACCACACCAACGAAGCTGGTAACAGATAGGAGAGATAGAGGAACAAATTGCAAGGGTATGAGGATCAGAGTACAGACAATCTTCCACCCCGTCACGCTGAATGTATCTGGGAGTAAGAGCGCCAACGAGTCGGCAAAGAGCACGATAAGAGCCACACAAGCCGCAAGTAACTCCAGAGTGAAGAGCGCTGCTGTCAATATACGCGCTTTCCTCCCGAAGCAGGTGTACGCTATGTCGGAAAACGTGATTGTGCTAGGGTCGCGATTCATGCATTTTGATAGGATTTTCGCCGTCCAGCTAGTTAATGCGGCACACATAAGCAATGCAATAAGCCCACAAACCCAACCGGCATACTTCAAACCCATCGGTAAGCTCAGTAACCCGACGCCGATTAGTACGCTACGTCCATATTTAGCTATAGGTCTCTCTTGAGGGTGTGAGGTGCTCACTCACTTAGTTGCGTTCAGAACGGTTTGCGGTAGAGTTGATTGACCAGCCACAGCCAACACGAGCCTTCCTTCTTGCTCGACCTCTTTTACCAGGATTGGAGGCCGTTCGCCGTCAGGCACGTTTGCTCCTGATTCTTGCTGTTGACGCCATAGATCTGCGGCGTGCATCATGGAAGAATGACTGGCCGCCGATTGGACCGTGCCATAGTCTCGAACGGATCCGTAGCTACCAACCAGAGGAGAAGCAGCTAATTGCGGCGGCACGGAAAATATCGAATTATCGTGGGGAGAACCAGACGGTGATGCTGCTCGGTACAATTCGTGACCCAATCGTTTCCTTTCGCCTTCCGGACCGTCTATTCGTGACGAGGGCGTCCCACCTAGTCCGGGCTCATCGTGATCGACACCGTGGGGTGAAGGAGCTTCAATATCTCGCCTCGAGGGAGAAGCCCTGTGGCCGGCTTCGAAGTCGTGCCCTGCATATGGATGAGGGTCGACCGACTGAACTGGCTCTTGGTCTGGCGCAAACACGAAGATTGGCTGCTGCGGCAAGATTTCTGGGAAAGCGGCCGCTCGTTGCCAACTCCTCCCGAAAGACCTGATACTATTGACGCCGCCAATATCGGCCACCGCAGCAAGACGATTCGTTATAGAAGACCTGTAGCAAGAGTGGAATTAGTCTACGTGGTGGCAAACCCATGATAAGTATTGCCAACCTTCGTCCTGACGGGTGTTCTTCATCATGGCCGTAAGCACTCTGGTCACTTAATAATGCTTGCTCCTCAGAGCGAAAGCTGCGATTGCCGAGAGACGACGGACTGTCGCTTCGGCCGGGAGAAGCCCCGCGATGGTACTCATCCCAGGTTGTAGGCTGCCTTGCAGCCATGTCCGCCTAGGTACCTAACCTAAATGCTCAGCTTACAAGTTAAGAAATAGCCAAGAGAGGGAGAGTATTTGAGGAATTATGAGACGAAAGGGGGTAGAAGAGATCTAGCACATTAGAGACTTGACGATTAGATGATTAGCGGTTACCCTGGGGACTTAGAGAGGCGGAGGGACAACACGGACAACGCGCCAGCTCTTTTGCCTCAATATACAAAATTAAGAGCTATGAATCAAAAGATGAAGAATTTGAATTGAAGAAGAGAGAAGGGGATATTTAAGAAGAAATATTCAAGATATATACTTTTTTAGAAACATCGAAGGGATCGACGAAACCATGCACAGACATAGACCCCCCCGGACGACTATGTATGCATGCAGAGCTATCTTACTTGATAACGGTGGAGCTAGTGTGCGTAAACGAAGGGTTGTTCTGGTGTTGAAGTTATTTATTCTACGACGCTAGTACGACGACTATGCACCCTTAGCACGATACCGGGATACATATGTAGTCTGTTGAGGAGTATAGGTACTTGCCGACGCGGAGAATGGTCCCATGATTTAGCTCTTGCACCTCTTGCACCTGCCTGTGTTTAGAGGAGACCTTTTGTAACTCATACACTACCCACCTAGGTAGGTATCTGGGCTTCGGGGAAGTCGCCGCCAACCCATCCATGAACGTTTCCACCACCATGTCACATTATTGGACAATGGGGTCGAGGTGGAGTTATACGATCCCTTTTGGATTTTTAGACATGAGAGCGAGGCTGATAATGTCACACCAATTACATACAACATACATTACTTAGGACAGCATACATTAGGTACGTACCTAATTGTCTTGCAAGAAAAAAAAATTTGCTGCGTCCTGGTGATAACCGCCAAAATTTACAGAACGAAACATCGGAATCTATCGCTTCTTATCGGGCTAAAGCTATGGGAGGCGGGAAGCATTCCTGGAAACAAACAGCAGATGCTGGAAATTTCGCGCGGCACGGCACTGCACTTCACTTTACCTGCCCGGGGTACAATACATATCCCGGCTGGATAGTTTTTTTTTTCTCCAGAGACAGAGACAGAGATAAGATCGAGCGGATAGGTGACGTCATTCCATACTTTATGGGGTAGGAGGTTGGATATTGGCAGATGGAAGCTGCAGAGCATAGTCATGCGCCGCAAAGCTTTTTAAGGTTTTACTCGACCCATTGCCGCGTGTAGCGGGGTGTACCGTGATTGGCCTACCAAAAGATCGCATTGCTGACGAGAGATCGAGTGCCATAATTCATTCAGCTTGGACTTTGTAAAACCTCCCTCGAGAGACACACAAATTGCTTTCCGTCGAGTGTAATAAGTCTCCGGCGCCACCGAATGCTGAATTTGATTTAAGGACCTATTTATTACAAGGTACCTAGGTAATTATCTAACGCAAGGGGGAACTTGCAACTCAGTCGATGCATCATGCCTAGCATATGTAGGTATCTTAGAGTACCTCTTAAGTATCCAAAAGTGATGTAGGACTCATTACTTACAGCCGAGAAAGTCTCAATAAGTTAATTTGACAATCCACCATACTAAGATACATTTACTACGAAAAAAAATATCTTGGCTGAAGATAGAATGTAAGCTTATGTACTGGGGCTTTTTAGAAATTGAACATATTGTGTAATTACTTACCTAGGTAATATAGAGGCCAAGTTACGCCTTCTAAGATAACACTGCTTTCTGTCGTGTTCCAATATATAGGTACTTATATAAAGCTGAAGGTGCTGAAATTAGGTATTTGCTAGGTAAGATTTGTAATGGCGAGGAGCATATCAGTGCGACTTCTCTGCGGGGCGAGTACCTAACGCAAACAATGCATTATAAGGAGGCAAGTGCAGGTGGTGACGGTGTCACAGTATTGGTTGCCTCGAGTCCTTGAGGATGAATAGGATACTTCGGGTAGGTACCTAGATATTGCTAACACGGCGCGGGTTGAATAAAGACCTGTAACATATTATCTGCAAATCAGAGCTCCGTGCTGGAATATTCTACTATGTACTGTATCTACTATTAGAAATACAGAACAACTCCTCCCCTAAAAAAAGGGCCTGAGGGGGTTGCTCACGTATGCAGGTACAGTGCCTAATTGCCTGCTTGCGTAGTGACTTGTCTGCCTGTCGATAAGTTATCAGTTAGTAAGCCTCAGGCAAGCCGGGCAGGCAAAATCTGGCTTGTTCAACAGGTTCAACAAGTCAGGCTGTGGAAGTGATTGGAAGCTGTGGCGGCCCTAGCCTAGCCCCCCCACTTGGTCCGAGCTCCTTCCACCTCTCGTCATCACCAGCTCAAACAACTACGACCGTCAGAAACGTTCAACTCCGAACTTGATCACTTACTTCTACTTTTCCCATTTCAGATCATCTCATAACTCTTTTTTCAACTGAGAGATCACCACAATCTCTACTATTTTTTGCTGAGGATTGAGTTTTTCCTTTGCGATTTTCCCCTTTTTAAAAACTCACCCACCACCTTTCTTTTCCCGTGTGGTTCTGGTTCTGGTTCTTCACACAACAACTTCTAAACCCCCCCCAATCTCGCCCGACCTTCACCAAACACATTTTTCTTCATCCAGAAAACACCATGGCACCTGAGCCTGAACACAAGAAGAAGGTCAACTTGGCGTAAGTTTCCAAATACCAAAAATCCGAATCTTGCAAACTGGGATTTAACTAACTTTCGCTACCAGCGACGTCTCCGGCGCCGAGCCTAAAGAGGAAAATGACACCTCGACCGCCATCCTCAAAAAGAAGAAGAAGCCCAACCAGCTTATGTATGTATTACCTTGATCAACCATCTCACTGGGTATCTACTAACTATTCTACCTAGGGTTACTGATGCCGTCAACGATGACAACTCTATCATCGCACTTTCGAACAACACTATGGAACAACTCCAGCTGTTCCGTGGCGATACCGTTCTCGTCCGAGGCAAGAAGAGAAAGGACACTGTCTTGATTGTCCTTGCAGACGACGAGCTTGACGACGGCAGTGCCCGACTCAACCGAGTTGTTCGCCACAACTTGCGAGTAAAGCACGGCGATATTGTTACCATTCACCCGTGCCCTGATATCAAATATGTATGTGCCTTCTGCCTAACGGGATTCTGTTTAGGTAAGCTGTTTACTAATAAAGTTTAACAGGCTAAGAGAATTGCGGTGCTTCCCATCGCTGATACAGTTGAAGGTCTGACTGGTTCGCTCTTCGACGTATTCCTTGCCCCATACTTCCGAGAAGCCTACCGACCCGTTCGTCAAGGCGACCTATTCATCGTTCGAGGTGGTATGAGACAGGTAGAGTTCAAGGTAGTTGAGGTTGACCCTCCCGAGTACGGTATTGTTGCGCAGGATACTGTGATCCACTGCGAGGGCGAGCCCATCCAGCGTGAAGAGGAAGAAAACAACCTTAACGAAGTTGGTTACGATGACATTGGTGGCTGCCGCAAGCAGATGGCCCAGATCCGCGAGATGGTTGAACTGCCTTTGCGTCACCCTCAGCTCTTCAAGTCCATCGGTATTAAGCCGCCTCGTGGTGTTCTGCTTTACGGTCCTCCAGGTACAGGTAAAACGCTGATGGCTCGTGCTGTCGCCAATGAGACTGGTGCCTTTTTCTTCCTAATCAATGGTCCCGAAATCATGTCGAAGATGGCTGGTGAGTCGGAGTCGAATCTCCGAAAAGCCTTCGAAGAGGCGGAAAAAAACTCGCCCGCCATCATCTTCATCGATGAAATTGACTCCATCGCTCCCAAGCGAGAGAAGACAAACGGTGAGGTTGAGCGACGTGTGGTGTCTCAGCTCCTTACCCTCATGGACGGCATGAAGGCCCGTTCTAACGTTGTCGTCATGGCGGCCACCAACCGACCTAACTCGATCGATCCTGCCTTGCGACGTTTCGGTCGTTTTGATCGCGAAGTCGATATCGGTATTCCTGACCCTACCGGTCGTCTGGAGATTCTCCAGATTCACACCAAGAACATGAAACTCGGCGACGACGTCGATCTTGAGCAGATTGCAGCGGAAACTCACGGTTACGTTGGTTCTGATATTGCCGCTCTTTGCTCAGAGGCTGCTATGCAGCAAATCCGAGAGAAGATGGACCTCATCGATCTTGATGAGGACACTATCGATGCCGAAGTATTAGACTCTCTAGGTGTCACTATGGAGAACTTCCGATTCGCCTTGGGTGTGTCGAACCCGTCTGCCCTTCGCGAAGTCGCAGTTGTCGAGGTTCCCAACGTCCGCTGGGAAGATATTGGAGGTCTCGAGGAGGTTAAGCAGGACCTCAAGGAAAGCGTCCAGTACCCCGTCGACCACCCCGAAAAGTTCCTCAAATTTGGTCTTTCTCCGTCCCGTGGTGTCCTATTCTACGGACCACCTGGTACGGGTAAAACAATGTTGGCCAAGGCTGTTGCAAACGAATGTGCCGCCAACTTCATCTCAGTAAAGGGCCCCGAGCTATTGAGTATGTGGTTTGGTGAATCCGAGAGTAACATCCGAGACATCTTCGACAAGGCCCGTGCGGCTGCTCCTTGCGTCGTCTTTCTGGACGAGTTGGATTCGATTGCCAAGGCTCGTGGTGGATCTGTTGGAGACGCTGGTGGTGCCTCGGATCGTGTCGTCAACCAACTTCTCACTGGTAAGCTTTCTCACCGTCCCCATTGAAATTTGCGCTGCTAACATGACGAAACAGAAATGGATGGTATGACCTCGAAGAAGAACGTCTTCGTTATCGGAGCAACAAACAGACCTGAGCAATTAGATCCGGCCTTGTGCCGTCCGGGTCGTCTTGACTCGCTGATCTACGTGCCTTTGCCCGACGAGGCTGGCCGTCTCAGCATTCTTAAGGCTCAGCTTCGCAAGACCCCGGTGTCTTCCGATGTTGACCTGAACTATATCGCATCCAAGACGCACGGATTCTCCGGTGCTGATCTCGGATTTATCACTCAGCGTGCTGTCAAGATCGCTATCAAGGAATCTATCACTATCGACATTGAGCGACAACGTGCTCGCGAGGCTGAAGGGGCCGGCGACATGGACGTCGATGAAGATGTCGAGGACCCTGTTCCTGAGCTGACGAAACGCCACTTTGAGGAAGCTATGCAAATGGCCCGAAGATCCGTCAACGACGTTGAGATCCGCCGATATGAGGCTTTCGCGCAGCAGATGAAGAACGCCGGACCCGGCGCCTTCTTCAAATTCCCTGCTGCCAATGCTGGCGCCGGTGCAGGCTCGGGCTCCGGGGACAACTTCGGCCAGGCTGGCGACGACGATGGTCTGTACGACTAAGTTGTCAGCCATTCAGTGGTTGGACAACATTCCCCCGCACCGCCTCTGTACTCTAATTCCTTTGCTTACGATGCGGTTTAACATTAATGACAACACAGGGCAACACTAAGGATGCCAAATCTCAAGTCGATATCCCCCTGGTTGCCCGACCAAGGAATTCGTATATCTGATAGATTTGATTCCATCGGGGTGCTAGGAACGTGATGCGTCTACTTTTCTTTGCGCACTCAGAAGCATGGCTGTTTTGTCTCGTGCTAGTTTTGCAAGAGATGCTTCATCCTGATTAAGGCGAAGTAGAGTAGCTATACGTATACCGCGTTGCGGTAGGCAGCTTAGTTTATGATAGATCCACAAATTGATTTTGCATCGCCATCAATTGCGCTCTAGCTATACTCGTACTTGTGAATAATGATGTGATGATACTTTTAGGTGTTGTAATGAAACACATAGCGTAAAATAACATCGTAACTTAACGTTCCCCTCCCATGGTTACTACTTTATTCTTCACTTGAATCGTACAACTAACGACCATGTTGATAACACAGCATTCATAGCACGTTGTTCTCACAATAAGAGGTAAGTATCTACCTACCCAAGTAGGCATACGCACGAAGAGATGTCTAGTTGAGTAATAGTAAAGTAACCATTTACTACGGATCAAAACACCAAAAGAGTTGCCCCCCTCCCACCCTTCCAACGTATGCCGTACTGTTCTTCCTTCGTACACTTTTCTCTCTCTCTCTATCTTTAAAACAAAGAAAGGAGGTATGTAGGTAAAAAAAGGTACCTAAGGTATAAAAACATGAAAACCCGAGAATTTGCTAACTAACGCCGATGCTCCTATTCCTCTCTCCCTCCCTTTCCCCTTTCCCCCTTCCGCCTTTCCGGCCGCGGTTCGGATGACAGGAAAAAAGAAAAAAGAAAATGAAAATGAACATAAAGCTTTGAGAACATATAAATAAATAAGTAGGTAGGTAGGTAGGTAGGTTTACCTAAAGGAATTGGTGGTGGTGGTGGTGGTAATTGTGTAGTAGGGAGAAGAAAAATAAGAGGAAGAGGGAAAAGATGAGGGAAGAGATGAGGGAAAGTTTGTCCGTCCCTCTTTCCGATATTCCTCTCCTTCTCCTTTTCTCCTGGGATACCTAGGTAGTTATAAATCAGAGACGGATACTCCTCTTCATGGGGAGGAGTGGATGTGTATATGTGTGTATGTGTGTGTGTATGTGTATGTATGCTATAGCTCTCCCTCCCTCTCCCTTTCTCTCTCCTCTGGACTCGATACCACGCACCCTTCCCTATTACCTACCGAGACGAGACGTCAAGGGGTCATGGCATGACGGCTCGGGTTTCGGTTTCGTTATCTCTTCTTCTCCTTCTTCATCCTCCCTCAATTATTTCGCTTTTCTAGTTCTTCCTCTTCCTCTCGCTGCTGCTGCTGCTGCTGCTACTGCTGTTGCTGCAGTCGTTATTTTCTTCTCTTTCCTTTCTTTCTTGAGCTTGCTATTCTTCATCTGCTGCTGCTGCTGCTGCTTCTTCTTCACCACCATTATCATCTTCTTGTTGTTGTTATTGCTAGTAGTGTCACAGCTTCCATCATACCCTCCCCCCGCTACGCCAACGCCAACGCCAACTCTTACTTCTCCTCCTCCCCCGGGTACTACTACTCTTGCCCCGTCCCCGCCGCCGCCGGTCCCAACAACACCCGGTCCCGGCCGCTCCTAGCCGGCCGTGGACCCGTCGTCGACCTCGCAGACGCTCTCGAGGCACTCGCGCGCGACCTTGAGGACGGCGTCGACGACGGCCTGGGGGACGGCTAGACTGCCATCCGTGTTACTTGTTGTTGCTGTGGTGGTGGTGGCGGCGGTGCTATTGCCGTTGGTCTTGGTGTTCCCGTTGTTCCCATTGGTAGTGGTAGTGTTGGAATTGGTATTGGCGGTGGAAGATGTGGAGTTGTTGTTGTTGTTGTTATTGTTATTGTTATTGTTGGGGCCGTCGGTAGCCGCGGCCGTGTCGTGCCGCACGTCCTCGAGGACGCGCCGGACGAGGGCGGGGAATGTGGTCACGTCGCCGCTGCGCAGGAGGGCCAGCGCGTGCGATTGCACGGCCGAGGGCCAGTTGGAGGGGTGCGCGTTGAGCGAGTGCAGAAAGTGTTCTTGGATCCTGCGGGTGGGAAACGGGGCGAAAAGACGCCCCAACACGTTAGCGAACGACTTTCTCTCTGTCTTTCTTATCCAATTATCCAATTATCCATTCATCCGTCCATCCATACATCTCTCTATCTATCTGTATGTCTGTCTCTCTGTCCATCTGCTTTGATGGCTGTTGGTGGCGGATGCGAGATCCGGGAAACACGGGGAACAAAGTGAAGATCGGGGGAAAAGAAGTAGGGGGTGGGAACAGGGGTGGGAGACGCTGGCTTACTTATTTATGTGCCCTTCTCGTATCAGGAGCGCGTTGATCTGCGATCGCAGATCTTGGTCTTGCGTCGCGGGCGTGTATGACGCCGCCGACGCGGGGACTTTGACGGGAGTCTGCGACATCTCTCTTTCTCTTTCCCCTTTCCCTCTCTTTTGTTGATTGGTCGATCGTATCTAAGTAACCCAGCGTAGCGTAGTGCAATTAATATTGCTACGCCTTTATGTGCCGTGTGTACGTCGTTGGAAAGGTGCAAAAAACGGTCGTTTCTTTGGGTGGGTGTGGGTGTGTAGGCGGTTTCCCGTTTCCCCTTTGATGCGGCCAGTTCCGGAAGAACAAGGATAGATACGAGGCAGAGAAGAATGGTCAGTATACCAATTGAGGAAAATAGATAGAATAAGAATTGTATTGTATGTTGCTGAAACTTCGCTCGGGTGGTCAATGCCTAATACGAGGGATTCCCGAAGCTTTGTGGCGGCTCTTTTTTTTCGGTGGGAGGGACCGAGAGGGAAGCTTCAAGGCGCTTGGGTGCGGCGTAACGGGGCGCAAGCTTAGGGATCAGGATATTAGTCCGTTCCTTTATTGTCGGGACTTTCTCCGACAAGACCAACGAAATTATAGCCGTACCGTTGGAGGGATTTCGTCGTAGAAAGTGGATTGATAGATAACCTGGTGGAAATTGGAAATTGAAAGGTCGATGGCGATGGCGAGGCTGACAATTATCCCGAAACTTTCACTTTGCTTGGGCAAGGCTGCGAAATAGCTTCGGAATAAGTGGATAACTCTGTACCCTCTAAATAGTAACTCTAAAAGGTGAACTAACTGAATTCTGTGGGGCGCTAGACCGATTTGCCAAGGATCCCGTTGTAGGTACGGTAGGTACTAGGTACCTATATAAGCCGGGGTAAAGACTCCATATCGATTGGTCGCTTTGTTCTAAAAAGTGGCCATCTTAAGCTACATGTAGAATTGCCTGGGAGCCTCCTCCACTGTCCAGTATCCAAATTAGATCTCTAATACCTAAACTTGATACATCATAACCTCGGTTATAGCTATCTAAGGCTTCAAGCTCTAAAAATTTGTTAAAATCATAAATCCCCCAAGAATTAAAAATCTAATTACCCGTTATAGTTTCTCAAGCATCCAAGTAACTACCGACTTTTCATGTGCCCTTGCCCATCTATTATAACCTAGGTCCCAGATACCGTAGGTGGTAAAGTACAGCTCCAACTCCAGCTCATATATTATATACTAACTTGACATAATGCGGCTGTTGGTTCCTATCCAAATTTGTAAACAACCTAGTACCTACCTGGTACCTTACTAGTAATACCTAATTGAGGGCAGATTTGGTTGATCTCAGTACCTGTCTGCCACCGTAAGACCTGATCGATATATACCTAGGTATATCGCTAACCCTTGTTGAAGACGGCTTACGCGCCCAGATCGCTCGATTTGGAACTCTCAAAGCGATAAATAAGATCAATCTGTAAGCTCTGCCAAACCCAAGCGAGCCTATCCTTCCCCTCTTCAGGCTGGCCCGATCTTGTGAATGACCAGACGATTTGTCCGTAAAATTATATCTACGCGCGGTTTCCGAATCAAGAATATGTACGTATTTGGAAGTGATGAAATAGGTAAGGTGAGCGAGCGCAGGCGGCGCGGACGGCGCTTAATCCAAAGACCATTCTTGTCCTTGTCATTTTTTCGGTGACTTCGACCTCAAGTATCAGCCATGTATTCAAAAAGGATATCTCAGAAAATTCTCTCAACTGCATGCGAAACCGACCTTGCGTTTAGCGCCGTAGCGCCCAACGCCGTTGCGACCTTGTAGAATACACTCGGGTGCGAATTCACCGATATCGTGGCATGCTGGCTTATTCGAGTCATGTACTGCGATGAGTAAACCCTATAGGAAAAACTCATATCCACCATTCTGCTTTAACCTCAAATCCCGAAAGCCTTAGGTCAAATTAGGTCGCCGTTCAGGCCGAAGTCTGTAAACTTTGAAATGAACATGTCGCAATTACTCACAAATTACTCATGACCGATTCGACTTCGTTGGCACCGAGGCAGCGAATGCTTCTAGGGCATGGCCTCGATTTTGAGTTGGCTGGATAGCATTCTACACCGACTATTACTTGCGTTGTCTACTATACGATGCAGTGTACAGTGGACAGGTCATTGTATTTGGTTCGGTGTATAAGCAGCAAATCAGAGCGGGCCGGATCAGCCGCGAGTTCGATGCTATTCGCTAATCTTACTCCGGGTAGCTTTCTCGTCGTGGCCACGCTAAGGGGGTGCATGGGGAAGCTCAAATGACCGATTCTCTGCCGCGTTGGGCTCTATCCCCGTAAAATGATATGTGATCTAGCATATCTTCCCATCCTAGTCAACATGACGATTTTGTGATGCGCGCCATCGACGACGCGCCGGTAGATGACCGACATCAATACTGTAAAAGTCGGTCTGGAAGAAGGACGTTCTGAGCAATTGCGGTTACAGTTGTATATTGGGTCCTCTAGGATATCTCGAAGACGATTGGCCGTCTAGATAGGCTTCTCGCAGCGCCCGTCGCTTGCTGTGATCTGCGCTAAACCCCCTAGTGTATCCATTCTACTCTTGTCACGACAAGCGTTTCTAAGTATAATGGCCTTCCTATCTAAGACACGCATAGGCCTGAGGAACTCGACATACCTTATTACTGCTGTCTCGTCAGACTGGGGCCGCTTACTCTCGCCGCTGAGAGGTTCATAGACCGTCTCGTCTCGCCTTTTGCCCTGCATGGCCCTCTTCCTTTTGGGAACTCACTCCGACGCACTGGAAGAATAGCCAACTGTCCGATGTCACTAAATTGACGTCTGTTTTAAAAGGCTACATACGGACTAGAATACCGGCTAATCGCGCCTAGCAGCAGCGACCTCGACTCCGGTCCACCTTTATTACGGGGTCTGGTCGTTAGGCCCGTCTAATGTGTCTACCTAGTATGGTGAACAATTGCGAACTGACCCCGAAGTATCTTCCAGGTACCAACTTGGTACGTATCGCTGTCATCCGTCGGGATTAGGACCTTAGATAGGTAGTCGATACACATGCGCCTGTGGCCTTCGACATTATCGTATTTTGTTCTTGTGATTCTCGCTCGACGCAAACGCGGCCCGGGTAACTGCGTAGACTTGAGTTGGGATTTGACCTGCTGAAGTAGTTCAGATGTGAAGGGCCATCTCAAGTCGTCCCATTGCCTTAAGAAGCTTCAGTTTGATAGGCAAACGCGGAACATATGATCAGATAGTGTCGAATTGTCATATCATAAGATGCCGGGCCTAGGTAGGATATTGTTATTCCAAGTAGCACAACTCGTACAACGAGCGGGACCAGGGGGACCCGATCTGTCACGCGCAGCCGCCCTCGAATCTGACAGCGAAAGCACGATTGGGTGCTGCAGGCATATGGCCAGTTATATGCGGAGGTGGCGTCTCCAGGTTCTAAGTAGTGGTAAGCGTTGTCGGATAGGGGTATCGTGTCAGCTCCTTAAAAAGGTCTCAAGTACTGGAACGCTGACAAGACCGATCCAGCAACAGTAGTGTCCCCCCACGATTATATTACCCGATCTTAGCGTGGCAGATGCCCCCGCGTCAGGTTGTCGTCTTCTGAGCTCCTGAGTGGACTGGGCCAGATGCAAAATGCATGGCCCAGGGTCTTACCCAAGATCTGGGGGGTTGCAATATGCAAGCATTGGTATGGATGTGGCGCCGGCTGGTCCCGGATTGCAGGGGATTCTGGCTAGGGGGCTCCCGGGGGTGATGACCAGCCAAGGCCGCATAGGAGGCTACCAGGTTGCCGGGAAATCGAGAAATAGACTTAGTAGTGCGGCCCGCATCTGCAACAGGCTCAATGAGGAAGTAGAGACGTCAGGACCGTTAGGGGGAAGAGGGGGGTGACAAAGAGCTAGTTTAGCTGCGTCTAACTGCGGTACTTCTACCTGGGCCGAGAGGAGCGAGGAGCGAGGAGCCGGAATATCAATCGTTGGTTAGTACGAGGGGGGGAAAGTGTTTAACTTTATGTTCATACTTATTATCAAACATTTACTGTAGGTTAGGTAGAAATGGCAGCTAGTCGGCTTATTGTTTTAATACATTACTTTGGATAGGTTGGTTAGGTGGTCTTAATATAGGTACCTAAGCAAGATATTGTAGTGAAAGATAGGTTAGGTACCTGTGGTCATAATAATAAAAATAATAATAATTTAGTCCGTCTTTAAGGGATGTGTGACTGTGGTAACTACAGATTGAATATCAACGCTTATGTTGTAGGTTGTTCGTGCTTTGTGGAGAATTCGTGCGAGTATACCTACCTCCGGTATACCTTAGGTAGGTATCTAAGGTAGATGGTGTAGATGGTGTAAGCAAAGTCTATTAGGAAGCTACGAGGTAGGTCTTTGATGGAATCAGGCAAGTCCAGTTCAGCATTGAAGCTTCTCCGCGTTTTTTCAAAGGAGTGCATGGAAGGTTAGGTAGGTACCTGTAACACTTCACGCCGAGAGCTGCATATCCCTTAATATTATGTAATATGTATGTAGGGTAGTATAAGGTAGGTAGGTAGGTAGATAGCTCTTGCTCATATAAGTGCTAGGGTGACTCTTCCTGCTCTGTACTTTTTAATATTGTCATCAGCATCCTCCAATGAGCATCCTAGCCGACTCTCTCACCGGTCAATATACCGGTTTGCCACACAGGCAGCCGACATGTCTAATAGGTAAGTGCTTTCCTAGCCGAGGCAGATGTTACCATGTACTTTGGATGATAATTCAAAGCAGGTGCTAGGTATCACGCGTAACAGACGGCAGTGGCCCGTTAGCACACCTATATACTCCAAACGTAACGAATCGTGCCAAGCTATAGTGTACCTATCCGTTACTTGACATTTATAACCTTGGGTTAGCTTCTGTAGGACTGCCGCGTATCAAACAGATATCAACAACGTACCTCGGATAAAATACTTACATGTAGGCACTATGCATACCTACCTACCTAAGTACCTAACCTATAGTCCTAGACATACATCCCCCTATACATTAAGCATATGCAGTATGTGCAGTATGTGCATGCAGGGAATGAATCGCGTGAGGCAATAAACGAACAACTGCACCCCTGAATGTCACTTGGGGAAGGACGTTGGCTAATTTCTATGTAATTAATTAACCTGGTTTCTAAGCTGACATACCAGCTGACATCCTGATCCCCTTCTATCTGTACGATTCTCACTTCCCCGTGCTGCAAGCATCTATACCCGACACCCCTTAAGCATGTGTTGGAGAACGTTGGGGGTTGAAGGGGTTAGAGATCAGCCGTGGCGGCGTCGAACATCTGCTACGGTAGATTAGGCACTATGGGCACGCAGGTGGGTGCAAACCCCTTAAATGCAAAACCTGCCCCGAAGACGTGCGGCGTGCGGCGTGCAGTTTGTGGCCTGCGGCCTACGACGCTTTATTTCTGACTTAACGTCCAATGCCGTTTCTCTACATTTATACTCTTGGCTCCACTTCCAGTGTATAGGAATATGTGGGAATATGTGGAAGTATGTGGGACGGCTTCTTTCCATTCAATCATCACTTAGGATGGTGACATACCGGGAGAAACATCATGCAACTAGGCCTATCCACGTTCGCTCGTACGCGCAGGAGCCGTTCCGTGTCCATGGCACGCATATGCTGTCCACTGCCACGTCTCTTTCTTACTCGCGAGCCCAACTACCGCACATAAGATCTGGCATCTGTTGAGTAGACCTCATGACGATATTCTCTGCTCCTGTAACCCGGTAGTTTTTTTAGAAGGTAAACAATCACAGACCTGTAAGTATGCAGCCCCTACACGTGCCTACACGCCTATACACGTGGACTGACATCTCCCACGAAGGTCCGTTTATCTGCTGCGGGATGTCGTCACTGACGAATAAACCCCAAAAGAGAGGGTCTGAGAGTAGCAACAGAGCGTCGTAAGACCAAAACGTTGGTATGCGTTCGGAGCCTCAGCCGTAGCTTCCTACCTAACTGCAAGCTCCAGATTTAAGACGCGCCCATATGCATTAGGGACGAGCCACTCGCAGGGTTTGTATCACCTGCAGATCCGTTTTATGTCTTGGGCTCACCGATTAGTGGCGGTTATTCTTAGAGTCAAATGAACCAAAACCTGGTTAACAATGTCCAGCTAATCTCACCAAATAGGAAATAGAATATCTGGTACCCTTTTCTCGCCCCTTCGCTGGAAGGCCGGCAGTTTTGCCTAGACTCAGATTCTACAGCATTACTGCTTGCAGTAGTCGTTGCGACGCACCCTGGAGACAAGTGTCTTTAGACTTCGTTCTGGCACACCAAGTCTTCAGAGTTGGCGATAACTCCTTCTGCGCTTATGGGTGACGTGGAAAGTAGAGCTGCCCAAATCTTATAAGCTTGGCCCCAATTTTCATAATTGCTGGCTTCATGCTTAATGGCCCCCTAAAGGCCCCTAACGCCTTCGTTGCAATGATGACCGGTACGGTGTTCCCCGCAGAGGGTTTTGACGGTTCAAAAGTACCAGTAGACGATGCAATAGACGCGTGCCAAGTTGCCCCAGACAGTCTCAGCCTTGTGAGACATGGCTTCTGCCTTTCGCTGTTTAGGTGAACGTGCAGGGATGTTGGACAAAAAGCGCCAAGAAGAACAAATCTGTGTTCCAGCTGCAGAACATACGGCACTGTGGTAGGCATATCGAGAAGCCCAGCCGAGGTGACCCCATGAAGCGGACCGCGCCTGCTTAATGCCTGTCCAACCCACGCGGCGGAAATCTCCAGCGGCCCTTTTATCCTCTCGGTTGTGGTTACGGATGAGCATGGCTAGAGTTCCCTCGGTGAGCTATCAATTTCAACTATCACGCGGGCTTTGGAGCCGTAATCCGAAAAGTGACAGTCAGCGTACCGACTTAGACTGCATCTGTACCCAACAGCTCATGGTCGGCGGGAAATAATGTTTCAATGGCGATGGGCACTATATACCCGCCAATTCGTTGTGATAGCATGGCACCTAAAAGGCCGAAGTGTGTGGGGGGCACTACTGTCATTCATGTCATCTCAAAAATTTGCCAATGCCGTACTGCGATTTGCCGGTGGCTTGCTGTAGGCTGCTGTAGGCTGCTGTATGACACGTTGCGAAGTTAGAATGCATGGCGAAGACGAGAAGGGCGGACTTGCAGAATTCAGGAATCAGGAATCAGGAATCAGGAATCAGGAATCAGGACCCAGGACCCAGGACCCAAGGATGTTCCAAAAACGTTTCCATGGACGTTTCCAACTACCCTCGGCGGAGGGATACCCCGCTTATTTTATTACACTACACGGACACGGAGCGGAACTCCGCAAAAGGAAAAACTGATAGGCATGATTGAACATGGGATTCTGTTCGGCAGGCATGTTTGTCGATTCTCAGAAAGCTGACTGCATAAAACGGGTATCCACTTCCAGACCGGTCGCCAGGTTTGATCTTATCGTGCCTTATCGAACGAGTCGGTCAAGAGACGAGCCAGTAAGCTCGAAGCGCCAAGACGTTCTGTGAACCATCCTTGACAGACTTCGGGACGACAAGCGAGCTGCAGGGAAGCTGAGGTGCAGAAAAAGAGCGTTTTCTTCTAGGTATGTACTTCCTGGTAGGATAAGTTACGTTCCCGGCCGGTTGAAGTTGATTTCCTACCTGGCTCTCGAAAGCCGTGGGAGAAGGTGACGGATTAATGATCTGGGGCAGCAGCGCGATGGGAACGATGGGGAGCGATGCCGAAGTTGGGAGTAAGACGGTCGGTAAAGTCGCGGCCTATCTGCCGTCCCGGTTTCTTTCATTTCCTTCGCTCTCCTTCGATATCTTATTTCCTTATTTCCCTCCCCCTCTTTGCCATATTGGGCGCTTGAGCAGGCCCTTCAGAATAATGGTACAATACCAAGTGACCGAAGGGAGTATGGTACCTCCGGAAGGAAGAGTTAGGTTACTTTTCTTATTAAGGCTCGCTTACAAGGGCTTTCTTATATTTCTCTCAGAGGGAGGAAATCCACCCTCTCTTATCCCCTCCGTGCTTTACAGGAAGTACCGGGAGGATCATAGAGACATGGGAAGACTTGGAGAGACATGACCTCAACTTACCAGCCCAACGGTACGAAGGTACGCCATGAAGAGCAACTAGACGCCTAGACACCGAATCTATACTCGTCTAGCTTCTTCGTCCGGACCTGCATCTAGCAAGTACTTTTACGTACAACTGTACAACAGTTGGGACTCTATCCGAATTAAGCCAGTACAGTTGGCTCATATCCATCGTGTTAAGCTTTACTGGCCGTCGAGCATCAGATGATCTAGTTGATCGGCTCTCGTCTATTCAGGTAGCTACAACCCTACGAATGGTAATCCCCTGGAGTACCTTAGGTAGGTAATGGGGGAGGGGTGGCTTATTCCAAGTGTTCCAAGTACATGCGGATTACATTCCATGTACGTGTACGAAGTACTCTTGTGTCTTCTTTTTTTTTTTCTCTTCTCGTCCAAGTGCTCCGTGTTTCTTGGGTAGCTCTTGGTATTCTTGGGTAACGGGAGAGCATCGAAACAAGCATTTGAGGCAGATACCACCCATATACTTGCCCTATAGGTATTATTTTGTAACACGCAGATACAAGGCATGTCGCACAAAGGCACGGCAACACATATTGGCTTTACCTTTTCGGCTGCAGAGATACAAAGTACAGAATGGCTTCCAGCCTAATGGGTGATGAAGATAAGTGCGGCTGCTTAAGGAAACTGTTAGTGACACTGGCGAGCAAAAAAAAAAAAAAAAACAAAGTCGTCATGGGAGCACGAGTCACGGATGGGTATAGAAAGCTCCAAGCTCTTCCTATAACCTAGTGACGCGTTGCTAATCTATAAATTAGGGATCGTCCCATCTCTCTTATCCACTCCTGTCCATAGTCCGTCGGCTCACCATAGGGTTGCAGTTATCAAAAAGGCTATTATCATCGTCTCCCACAGGCGAAGTTTCTATCTGGAACGAGATCCCTTCCTCACAAGCTCTTGGGTTCTTGGGAGAGAGGTAGTCTATTTGAGGTTTTATTGTAAGCTGGAAGAACTCTATTTTTTTTTTTTCGCTTTGGCATAGCCTTGTACAACCACGAAGCTATAATATAGCTAGCTCCCTTCCTCTTCTTCTCCATAAAGATCTATCCCACATATTATTAGAATTATTACTATAACTTCTTTTACTACCACTATTATTCTTTATTATTATTATTATTATCCTCACCAATTACCTACCTAGTTACCTAATCTATCACCTACCACTCAGCACAACTACCGCCGCCGACAGCCACACAGCTAAAGCATAGACCACAACCACACAGCTGGGGAAGAACACGGACCCAGGGACCGCAAATCACAAACCGCAAGGATAACCCCACCACACCTTTTCCGAACCCACCATCAAGGACAGCTTGATTATTATTATTATTCATAGGCTAGACCAGAGCGTCTAGAGCACCGCCCGCACCCCCCTGGTCGAAACGAACAAGTCCAAGACATTTTCATGCATGCAGGCGGGCTGCAATCACAACCTCGACCCTCACCAAGCGCAGAGCTAGATGCAAGGCGGTGAGGAGGCTACAAGCCGTTTGGCCAACTTGTGTAAGCCTCTCTGACAAACCACATGTCCCTATTCGACATTGTCATCATAGGCTAGGGGAGATTTTGGGCTTTTACGGCTGCGTCTAATATTTGGCCCTATTGCCCTATTATCCTTCCGAGGCCCTGACCCATTTTTTATCTCAACGTACCTAACACATACCTAAGATGCATGTGTATGTACATGGGTTAAATGGTTTTTTTTTCTTACTTTCTCTTTCTTATTGTTTCTTCTTGTTTGGGTCCTCTAACAGCTACATGTCCTAGAATAGCTTATTGTCCGCTAGATAGCCCGATAACCCTAGCAGCCTTAGAGAGAGAGCGCACCAGTAATCGACCCTTAATTCAACCCTTTAAATTTTAATCGACCTAGGCTGTACCTTTTGCGCCTAATCGACCTGTACAATACCTAATCTACTTGGGTACCTGGTACCTACCTCCAAGGACTTGTGCAGAACTTGGAAAGAACATCCAAGATACTCGTCTGTCAGGTCACAATACAACTAAACTAGGGAAATCCTCCATCATTCCCGCAACGGCGACTCCCACCGTGGCTACCGTGACTACCGACAGCTCATCATTGTTTCTGTCGAGCTTTCCCCATCAACCTGCATCAACCAGTTCGGGTCTAGAAGCCCGGCCTACCATCCTATCCACCCACATCGTCGCTCTTGCTCGCACCACCCTTCTTACCAACTAACAGCCATAACCAACCACAACCAACCGCTGTTTAACTGACAGCCACTTACCACTCACTTACTTACCACCACTACCTTGAAAGGAAAAAAAAAAGTGTGTATGAGTGTGAGTGTGCGTATGTGTATGTGTGTATCTCGTTCGCCATTGTCCATTGTCATAATCATAATCATAGTTTTTTACTCACTATCAGAGTCATCATCACTATCACGATTCAACTCTTTTTTTTTTTTCCCTTCTCATAAACCATACAACATCCCTCCATCCTCTTACATTTTTCTAACAAGCCAGTCCCCCCGTCCCTGTTCAAGTAACGCTAGCCCTTACTAGCTTTACAATATTGTATCCATTCCAGTCTCTACCGCCCTACCTCTTAAACAAGGATCTATCACCCTCTTACCCTGGGTTCGGGTTACCTGATCTGAATTTGGGTCAATTTGACACTTTGGGTACTCAAGACCAGGCACAATCCCACCTTTTCCTGTCCCTGTTGCTACCTAGCCCCGTTCATACGGATCCCTGGTCAAGAATCTACTTTTACGCCTTTCATTCTTCGGTCCTCTTGTGCGGCAGGATTGCCGCTTGAGAAGAAGATCCTCCGACCTTTCCCTACTACGACAACACTTCGCTTTTAAAAACGAATCTTTATTTTGAATTTCCTTTCTTAACTACCTTACTATTTATTTTCTCAATTAGAAATATACGCTCGTTTGCAATTGACTTTTTTCTCACATCGTCCCCCTCCTCCAGTCAGAGCATAGAGTTATCCACTTCATTGTACCCCATCCTTATACAGCAACGAACTGAGCCTATCGTGCTCGACTGCTGTTTGTTTGGATCCCTAATAAAATCGTGCCATCCAAAGGGTCACCTATAATTCAACCCCCCCCTGGCGCAGATCCTGGCTAGAACCGAGCAACAAGCTCTGGTCACTTGCTTGATTCCCTCTCTCACTCTCATAGACGGGATCACCTCGGATCAGACAGACCCTTAATTCTTTCCCTTTTCCCTTCTTTTATTAGGTACGCTAGTCTCGAGTCAGTCTGCTCCAGAGTTGTGGCTTTCGCCACTAACACCGTCTGGTGACCTGCCCCACCAGAACATGGACTCGGGATTACACTAACTTGAGCCGAGCTTTAGAACACTTGACTTTCAATTTCTTGTTGATTTCTTGAAAATCACCCGCTGCCGTAGGCAAGCATCCAAAAAGGCATCGCAGTCAGGCAGTTGCGGGCTCTACTGCTTGAAGAAATTGGGGGTTGTGATCGTGTGTGTCTGCGGCAATGACCCAGTACAAGCATTGTCATCAGTAATATGTACGTCAAGCACGCCTTGCAGCATGCAGTGCAATGCTCGAGTCCCATTTGTGCCCTTCTCTTACTTACCACCCGTGAACATTTATGGCTGACCTGCACGTTTCACAGAGCAAGATGGCGGAAGTCATCATCAACCCTCCCGACTCCCTGGCGGAGAGGGTTCGAGACATCACTCAGTATCTTTACCCGGACCTCCTTCTGTTTGTCTTCATTGTTGTCGGCGCTACCCACTCCGTCTACACCGCTATGCGTAAGGAGGATGTGGTTGCACCTACTGTTCGAGGCCCAGGCGGCAAGCCGCTACCAGTCACCAAGAGGAGATTGTCCGACGACGACGCGTCGGAACCTGAAAAATTCAGCCCACATGCTAGGAGGTTTTTCCAGTATTCTATGATTGTAGCGACCTCGACATTTATTGCTATGGGCGGTGCAATTGCTACACGTGCCTTGATCCACAGGGACGCGGAAGGCGAACATGGCTGGTGGTGCGGCGAGCCGAAAACTGTAAGCTACTTTCTATTTATTTATTTATCTTATGCTCTATTTCCTAAAATATCTATTTACGTCGGGATATTCTTTTGTTAATCTGATAAAATGTTAGGTGTTTGTGCTCGGATCGGCATTTCTTTATGTGTACTGGACTTTGACGATGTTCGACTGGAAAAGTAGCCCGAGCCTGGTTCATATCCTCACTTGGAGCTTTGCGCTTATTGGGGAAATCATCATCTTCGTTTGCGACGCGGTAGTCTTATCCGGCCCCCATAAACTCATGGTCAATCTCAATCGTCAAAAATACGTGATTGTAAGCGGCCTTAACAAGTGGGATATGGTCGACCTCGGCCTATCACTCGGAAGAATCGCTATTCTGGTCGGTATGCTCCTAGTTTATTATACCATTATCCTTATAAGAACCCGGGAGCAGCCGGAAAAATACGAGCAAGGGCAGGAATATCATTACGAAGCTGACGAATCCACGCCACTCCTGAATGGCGACGCTAATGGCTACCGCACCAATGGACATGCTTCTCACCCGGGCGCAAACGGCGCCGCCAACGGTAACGCTAACGGCACTGCCGATGCGAGCCACCCCATGGTTGACGAAGATGCCGGGTTTTACCGTCCGGAAAAGCTACCGCATACCACCTGGTTTGAGTATCTTCGTGGTTACTCCGTTTTTTTCCCGTACATGTGGCCTAATAAGCAACTGCGGCTCCAGATTATTGTAGTAATCTGTTTCATTCTATTAGCTCTGCAGCGATGGGTGAATATTATGGTCCCTTACCAGATCGGTACGGTCACCAACCAGCTCTCTGGAGATGATCTGAAGGATGGCGAGAAGCGTACGATGCCGTGGCTCCCGCTCGGCTTGCTCATTCTGTATAAGCTACTGCAGGGCCCGTCTGGGCTTTTAGGATCTTTGAGATCTCTGCTATGGATTCCCGTTTCTCAGCACACGTATCGAGCTCTTACCACATCCGCATTCGAGCACGTGCATTCCCTAAGCCTCGATTTCCACCTAGGAAAAAGGACCGGCGAGGTTTTATCAGCGTTGAACAAGGGCTCTTCGGTCAACTCCTTCCTCGAGCAAGTTACATTCCAAGTTTTTCCGATGCTCATCGACTTGTTTGTTGCTATCAGCTACTTTTACGTCAGGTTTGATGCCGTATATGCTGTCATCGTTTGCGCAATCACATTCTATTATTTGTTTTTGACAATACGAATGGCGTCTAAGACCGCCGACCAGAGGCGAGCCATGTCCAACGCGGACAGGGAGGAAGAGGCAGTCAAGAATGACTCCATTATCTCGTACGAGACGGTAAAGTATTTCAACGCGGAAGACTTCGAATTCAATCGTTATAGAGAGGCCATAAACAATTTCCAAGTCGCCGAGGCCAAGGTTACGTGGAGTATAAGTACGATGAACATTTGCCAGTCGTTGGTTTTTATGATAGGGATGCTGGTTGCCATGATGCTTGGGTCATATCAGGTAACAATGGGCACCCGAAAAGTAGGTGACTTTGTTACATTGATGACCTACCTGAGCCAGCTCCAGGGTCCACTCAACTTCTTCGGCACATTCTACCGTACCGTCCAGCAAGCCATGATATCCGGGGAGCGTCTCCTGGAGCTTTTCAAGCAACGTCCGACGGTGGTGGATCGTCCAGGCGCCGCTAACGTCACTTCGTGTGAAGGCCGTGTCGAATTTTCTAAGGTCAAATTCGCATACGACAAGAGGAAGCCTGCGCTTAGGAATCTCACCTTCACATGTGAGCCCGGCACGACTACGGCGCTCGTCGGCGAGTCCGGTGGCGGGAAATCTACCCTTTTCCGACTAATGTATCGCTACTTCAACTGCCAGGAGGGTAACATTAAAATAGACGGGCGCGATATTAAGGATGTCACTATCGATTCTGTTCGACGCTACATAGGAGTAGTGCCGCAAGATACGGTATTATTTAACGACACCCTCATGTACAACCTGAGGTACGCCAACCAGCATGCGACCGACGACGATATTATTGCCGCATGTCAAGCCGCCAGCATACATGACAGGATCATGTCTTTCCCCGACGGCTATAACACCAAGGTCGGAGAGCGAGGCCTTCGCTTAAGTGGCGGTGAGAAGCAGCGGGTTGCGATTGCCCGAACCCTGCTTAAGAATCCTAAAATTATCATGCTGGACGAGGCTACATCGGCTCTTGATAGCCACACGGAGCAACAGATTCAGTCCCGACTAGCTACCATCGGCCGCGGCCGTACGTTGCTAATCATCGCGTAAGTTCCTACACTTATAATATTTAATGATAATAAAAAAAGAGAGACCAGCTAACCGAATCCAGACATCGTCTATCTACTATTACCCACGCAGATCAAATTCTTGTTCTGCATCAAGGAACTATCGTCGAGAAGGGAACGCACGAGAAGCTTCTTGAGCTTAATGGTCGATACGCATCTATGTGGAATCGCCAGGCAAAGGCCGAAAAAGCAGCCGAGGACGCACGTAATGCGACGCGTAAGGCTGAAAAGCTTTTGCGAAAGGCTAATATCCCTTCTCCTCCGGGAGACCACCACAACCGGAATGAGCACTCTAACAATGACGACTCGAGCAGCTCGTCCGATGAGTCTGTTACTCTCGGACGACATGGTAGTCAGTCCGATTCTACGACGCCGGTTGAAGGCTCCCCTCGATCGACCCACTAATTCTAATGTTCACAACTGCACAACTGACTCGGGCTCGATTCATGTCCATATTCCCATTTTCCGCGATATATAATTTTATTGCCTAATGAGCTTCTCACGCACCCGGGCTACCGGGTGCTGCATTAAACATGGCGTTTGGTGGCATATACAGAAAAAGACGCCTCTACATGGGAGGCTATCAGTGGCTTTGCATTTCCGGTTATCACGATACTTCGCGGCGATACCAAAAGACTCATGTGATTCCGTCTTATTTAATTCGCTATCGTTGTTCGCACGGCAGACGATCAGTCATGGTCATGGCCCTTTGCATGAAAAAAAAAAAAATTTGGGGCAAAGACGGGATGGAACAGGAAGGAAAGGATACGGAAACAAACCAATGTCGGGAGGGGGGGGGGAGGGGGGAGTGCTTCTGCATTTTTTTTTCTTTTTTCACACATCCATTTTATTTTTTACTTTTCTGGTCCGGATCAAAGTCAGTCGGGTTTGTTATTGGCTTTTTCGAACGGTGGGCGGAGTACCACCTTAATGAGACGATGACAGGCAGCATTAGCAGGCGTGCGATGAGAGACGAGAGACGAGGATTTGCGGTAAGGGAGGGGGAAGCGGAATCAGTGTATTTGCAAATGGCTAGACCCTATAGGTGGCTTTACACCCCATCCACAATGGACTGACTGTTAATACCGGAAGCAGCTTATTTCTGACATCTACATGGGAGTGTGTGCTAGATTACCTACCTACCTACCTACCTGACGTAATGAATAACTTCTCGCTCAACTAGGTACTATAGGAAAGGTTGTATGTGAGTATGTGAGGCTGAAGATTTCATAATTAGGCTGCGTATCAGTTTGATGGACGACGTTGCAGTCTTGGTGTAACCCTTACTATACCAAATGTTACTTTTCTTTTTTCCTGTTTCTTTTTTTCTATCACCCAACCACTCACCCACCCCTGATCTTAAAACCACCGACCCGACCTACCCGCCCCATCCGCACCCGGGATTGTCTCGGTTACAGCTCGCGTGCGGCTCGCGTTATTGATTTTTTTTTCTTTCGATGCCGGCAAAGCGGGAGATCTGCCATCAAGGCTAATATATATATATATAGACCCAATAATCCCCTTTACTACGTACCCCCTTTACTAGTAATTCTTGGTAAGGTTGTATTTTTCGAGAATTTTTCGTCGTCTCTGTTTTTTTACTGACACACCCCTTACCTACCTATACCTAGGATAGGCATAGGTATAGTGGGCGTCAGACGAACGCGCGTACCTGCAGGCGGTAGCATCGTGATGGGGATGGGGATGGGATCTCCCTTGTAACGTTGCTTGTTCATGTTCTGCTTGGGTAGGGTGGATGGATGGGGACTACGTACATTATGTGGGCGAGGTGACGGTGACAGTGACAGTTATGGGGATAGGGGGCTGGGGAAGGGCGTGAGATTAAGTGTGTGATGCGATGTGATGCGATGTGATGTAGACGGGGGGGGGAGGGGGATAGCAAGCAAACAAGCAAAAGCAAAGTACGCAAGCGGGCAAGCAAGTAAGCAAGCAAAGCGTGGGAACTGGGGAACGGAGAATAGGAGAGAATAATTACCAGACGACGGGTGGATGTATGAATGAATGACGAGCAGAGCGATGTTACGGTGTGGGTGAAGGTGAAAGACGGGTAAAGTAAGGTAAGGGTTTTAGTCAAGGTGAGCGAGAGAGATGGAGATGGAGAGAAGCCACATACTACTACCAAGTAATTACCCTACCTACCTACCTACCTACCTACCTACCTAGTAGATATTATCGCCGCTAGAAGATGAGACGGGATACAGAATAGTGTAAGCTGCATATGAACAACATCACGAGAAGAAGAAAAAAAACCAACCCGAAAAACAAAAGTCCCGGCTTGAGAACGGACCCTCATCTTCTCTTCCTGCTTCCCTTGCTTTAGTTCCTTTTTTCGAGATTTTTTTTTTTCTTTTCTTCTTCTTTCCGTATAAGGGTCCCTTGTCACGCCACGCCCACGCCATGCCCATCCCGCTCAGATCGTCCGCGGTCTCGTGCGGTATATACCTACATACCATTCATACCTAACGTACCTCTTACATGCCTACCTAGGTACCTACACAAATCCATATCCACATCAATCTATCCATACATAGTACATGTGTGCATAGGAGAGGGCACGGAACGGACGGGGCTCTCGGCCGAGAAACAATATACCTATCATTGCGCCCCAGGGAATAAATATTCCAGAAGCTGAATAACCTGAAACGGAAAGAGAAGAAAAAAAAGTCACACCTAGCCCCAGCCCCAGCCCGAGGAACTTTTATTAATACCTTAGGTACAAACTCCCTACCTACCCTAGACTACACTACACTACCTAAGAAGAGTATGATGTGGAGCAGAATAGGTACCTGTATCCGGAGACCCTCAGGGCCCAGCTAGATTTTTTTTTTCTTCTCCCGTTCTCTTTCGTTCCCGAGGTCCTGGTGGTCGGGACACAACTTCTTCGACAGAGGAATCTAGGTACCTACCTAGGTACCCGCACATACTATATTGGGGGTTCGGTTTAAAACTTACTGATTACCTACTATTACCACGAGTATCTTGTTTATCTAGCTGCTTTGTCAGTCAGTCAGTCAGTCAGTCAGCCTAGGCAGTATATGTTAGGATATGTTAGGCTAGGCTAGGCTAGGCTAGGTTTAGGTGGGTGGATTAGGTGGACGGACAGATTAGGCGGACAGACACGTGTATGGAACTGAGGCGGCGGCGGCGGCGTACGATACGATTTAACTAGTGTCTATAATAAGTGCTAGTTACGTATGTGCTAAGTCCTAAGGACTTTGACTAGGTACCTTAGGTACCCAACCTAAAGGCGGACAAAACGCAGTTGTAGTAATAGTAGCAGTAGTAGTAGTAAGTTAGGTAGTCGGTCCGTTGGTCGGCGGTATCCGAGAACGGAGAACACGTGGTTGGGACGGCGCAGACAAGACAGACGGACGGACGGACGGACGGACGGTGGGGAGGAGGAGCAGGTTTTGCGGTGAAGGGAAGAAGGCGGAGAAAGAAGAAGAAGAAGAAGAAAAGTCGCTCAGCTCCTAGAAGCCAGGGTAAGGGAAAAAAAAAAAAAAAGAAAGGCTAGACAAGGTGAGGCCCGAGGACCACCGCTGCCCCCCTCTTCTTCCTTTGCCCCGTATCATTCATCGTGACTTTCCTATTACAAGGCCTCTAGGTACCTTATACGTACCCGATTCTATCTATCTATGCTCCATTAACGAGGCCACTTACATAACCGTAGTATATACACAACGAGTTAGTCCAGCGGGTGTACTAGCTGCACATGTGCGTCGCATATGGGACGTACGTACACACACACACATGCTTAAAAAGAACATAAGCCAAACCTCAAAGCCGGAGGAACAAAACGTATCAGCTACACAAGGCTAAGTAGGTAAGAGACGATACAGTTTAAAACGAAAGGGGGGGAAGGCGGATCCTAAGTCCCTTTTACTTTTCGTAAACAAAGACCTCAAACAAAGACCTCGGACCCGCCCTCGTCTAGGTTATCCCGTTCATCCGTCTTCTATTAAGAATTATTTATTTATATAGGTATATATAAGAGGGGGAGGAAGTTTTTAGTTCTGGTTTTGGGTATGAGGTTTGAAAACTATCGTGCGTAGGAAGCGGGTAAGAGAAGAAGACGAGGAGGAGACAAGAATAAAAAAGAAAAGGACCAGAGAAAATGTTCTCTCTTCTCATGATGCCAATTGCTTCGTTGTTGGTCAAAAGCCAAGCCGTAGGTAGGTCCAACCTCTCCGTCATCAGTACATTAAAGTCAGCGAGACAGCTCTCGTAGCACCTAATCCCAAGCATGTGGTAGTAGCAAAGCCCGTTCCTGAAAAGCCGAGCGCTCCAGGCATATTGGTCCCAACGTATTCCCATCATCCGACATAGATCAACGGCTTCCTTTCGTGCTCATCTCGTACCCAAGCGACCAAAAGAAATCTCCCCCCATATGCGCCGTTCCCATGACCCCGTGAGCGAATGGCTTGGGATTTTAAACCCCATTCTCTCTGAACGCCCGTGCCTATGATCGTGTAGCAAGGTGTTGGGCGTGCCTCCTGGTACCCTATTCTCGTAAGGAGCTGCGTATATAGCAATTCCAGCAGGTCACCAGCAGTCTCCTCTACGCCCGCAATATATGCTGAAATGCCGTATCGTGTTGTTGTACATACAAGCCCCCCCTACTGATTAATTTTTTACAAGCGAATGTTATGAATGGAAGGCAAAAAAGTTAGCGAGTCTCCTATCGAGAAGCCTTCTTTTTCGATGCCGACGCTGCCCCGTTTGATCGGGTCTTAACACCGTTCGCAATGCCATTTCCGTTAGCATTGCCGTTGAGTAACGGTACAGCCTCGGTGCTTTGCTTGATTGCCTTTGGTTTCTCTGCCGTCGTATTCTCCTGCTCCTCCACGTCGGACTCTTCAGCTTCAGACCGGTCGTCGTCTGCTTCCTGGTAGACGATGAAGCGGTAGGCGATCCTCACAATGAAGAAGAACCAGAACAGGTTGAGAGCCTGCAGAGACGACAAGAGGACCAGAGTGATGACGAAAGAGAGCTGACACTTATACTGCTCAGTTTCCCAGTTGAGCTCGTAAGGTCCGACGGTCCTGAACTCGGTGAATAGAGAGTAGATAATGCGCAGGTTGAGGTAATGACGTAGGTAAGCCCACGAGGTCATGAAGATGAAGAAATAAGGTCCCACCAGAGGGTGATCGATGTAATTGAGAGTTTTAGATGTCTGTTCGAGCCATTTATTAGTACTGGACGGGAGGAACTTAAAGGGCTAGAGGGAAATAGAATGAATTAGAACACTTACCGCGAGGAAGAAGTCACTTATGTCGTGGGTGATATAGACAGCTAATCCTATGTATGTGAAGTGGAAGCGGTAGCTGAGTCCGATAAGCATCAGGCTGACGATGTGGTGGCCGACAAGCTCCTTGTAATCCTTGCGCGGCTTCTCCATACCGAGCAGCAGAACAATAGCCTGCTGAGCCCAGTAGGCAGCCTGGAATAGGTAGTAGAACTTGAAGGCAGCCTCGTGAGTCTTGTGAGGGAAATTCTCGTACATGCCGCGGGTGTTGAAGTACCATACAGGGGTTCGGCTCATGACGTACATACCGGCCGGACCCAGAAACGCGAAATAGACGGCGGTATACATCTGCTCCAGGAAACGCGCCTGTTTGGCGCGCGACTTTAAGCCTGCCTTCCTGGCTAGCGGACGGAGAAGCTCTTGCATGATAAATTCGCGGGTGAAGGACAGGACGACGGTGTAGAAAGCGACCAAAGCGACATCCCAGGGTCCCTTTCCATATTGGGGGGGCGTGTCGGGGTCGGCGCCATCCTCGAGAGGGAGCTTATAGGAGAGGAAAATGAAGTGATGTATAGGGTTCGATTCGGTCGGATTGATGGCATACAAGGACAGGAAGACGGCTAGGAGGACTAGAGGTAGGACCCAAGTGTGCTTCAGAGCGAAGTGCTTGCAGCGACGCAAAAAGGAGCGAGCTTTGCGACGCTTGGAACCCCTCTTGGAAACTTCCTTGCCATCCGGTGTGGATGGCTTTTGTGCGTGTCCATGTGTCTCCTGGAAGCTCTCGAGGCTGGATTGCAGACTAGGTGCGCCCGTATCTCCTACCCTGATGTCCGCCCCGAGCACGCTCGACTTCCTACGACGACGCGCATTTCCGTGATCTGCTCCCGAATGCAATTGTTCGACCGAACTATTGAGGATAGGGAAAGGTTCCGGAGGTGCCATTGTCGCAGAAGTTGATCCTATCGCGGGAAGACGAATAAAAAAATAAAAATAAAAATAAAAAGAGGACTGCGACGATAAGACACGCAGCAGATGACGTGAGGATACCGTTAATTGGTATTTCCTTCGTTAACGATCCCGACTGCCTAGGTAGTTGATTTCGGGGATGCTTAAGGAGTGAAAGCAATCCAAACTAAGTGAGGTTTTAGTTGTTGGAGAAGGAGGGAAAGGAAGAGGTAGTTGGAATAAAAATAAAAAAAAGTAGTGCCAGTTGCCAGTTGCCAATGCCAATGGCCCAGTTGCTTTGCATGAGATTTGATAAGTTTTTATAGGTTTGATAACCAGATTGCCAGATTAGCAGTTGACGGACTACCTACGACTACGCCCCGTTAAGGAAGAATAAACAGCAAAATAAAACTTTTTTTTTTTAAGTTTAGACCCTTGTTCTGCCAGAAGCGCATAGCGGGGCAAGCATATGATTTCCGTAGCCGTTACCTTTTAATTAGCGAGAAGGGGTCCAGCTACCATTTTGTGATTTATCATTGGTCCTTTTCTCCCTTGCCAAGAAGCATTACTTAATACTGCAGAATACATATGTCCCCTATTCGGCTTCCGCGGGCTTGAATCTCGACCGAGGCACCGGCGCATTGCTCGAACAGAGAGAGTAGGTATTCAATATTCAGCATAACTTTCTGCGTTCTCCTTTTTTTTCTGCTTCTCTCGATGTGTGTGTGAATACCTATCAGATGTGCATAGCGTCGGATGGGGATTTCACGGTGCGACCTTCTTACACGTGTCTCCTACGTAATTGCGGCTTATATCCACCCTGAAGTAGTAACTCACCGCTAAACTAAGTAAACACCATAGGAAATATAGGAACTCTTATAGGAAGCATAGAAAGCACAATTCAATAATCCAAACTATGCTATACATTAAAGGCTATCATTAAATTCACCTTAACTCAATTATGACAAGTTACCGAATAAGTTGAGTCAAATGTGATAGAGTTAAAACAAATTTGACAGATGATGACGATACCTTATTGGCTTCATATTTCATGACCCGGATACCTTGCGGCAAATCATGGTAATGTTACATAGGTAGGTAGGTAGTTAATGTAACTACATGCTAACTACAGGTACCTAATGTTATAACTAAACTAACATCGTTTCGATGAAAAGCTTCTCCACTAATAGCCTTCATTCATTTCGCTGGTCAATGCCAAAATGCGCCGTCGATGCTCCCACTCATAATCCGAGTGAAAAAAATGCCGAAGATGCTCCTATATACAGCGGCCCAATGCCCGCCTTGTCGAGTACGCTGGTTATACTCGTGTAAGTTTACTCCATCAATACAGATATATTGCAACAGACCAAACCAGCGGTAAGTGGCCATGATAATGTTTGGTCAGATATCCGCTATTCTCTGCCCCTTTGAAACCCAATGCGCCCGTATAAATGCAACCAAAACAAAACAAGCACCCCAAGCGCCACGCTACCATTACATCACAGCAAGATTCGATAGAGTTGGATCGGAAATGTCTACACAGGCGATGATGCATGGTAGTCATCGCCTAGTATATCGTCCACTGGTCGCCTTTCGCTGGTAGTTCTTTCTCGTTGGTCGCCACCATTCCTATAAGTTGGGGTCGTCGACGAGTTGGTATCGCGCGTATTAAGCGGCCTATGAGCGTATGGGCTATTCCTTTCCGCTGGACCTAGACTCGGCCTGGGTGCGGTTGATGCCGTACTACTATGTCTAGATACGTGGTGCAAATGTGGCCTGGGTCCGGTCGTACTCCTTGGCGAATGCGCTGGTGGCGAGGAGGCCGATATTCGTTGCCCATGTGCCTCTATTTGTAGTTCCTCTTCCTCCAATAGTTGGGCGAGAGCTGCCCCGCGACGCGGAGGCGCGGGTATGACAGTCACTGGTAAGCTATCCGTATCGGGAGTTGGCCGAATCCTTTCTAGAATTCTCTCTGCTTGGGTGGCGGCAAACATTTCTACCCGTCCCCTAAAGTCCCATCTACCAGTGCTTTCGTAATTACGCCGAGGCTTCGGTTGCTTAGGCATCGTGTGTGGAAGAACCTCCGCCGGGGGCTCTTTTGCAGCACGCTGGAATGGGTTCAAGTAATTCCAGCGGCTCGAATGCCCTTCCGCCCCCTTGTTTCTTTCCGTTGCGCGCGCTGATGAGAGTTGTTGTGATGGCGGTATGTTCCCAGGCTGCTCATTGCTTTCTGCTACTGGACTTGATGCGGATGAGGTCGCACTATTGCTTCTAGACAAGGGTCGACCGTGCCTATCGTCTGTAGTCCTCGAAGTCGTCTCTGTAAGGGGCTGGTATCGCACCGCATAAACGGTGCTATCAGCGCTCGCAGTATCCGTCCTGCTTACCGGCGTAACTGCTGGAGGCGGTCGAGACGGCCATAATGGAGGTTGTAAAAACCGTGTGGCCGACCTGCCCGTCGTAGTAGCTTGCTGCTTCCCATCCGGACTATCCTCCGTCCTCGACCTATATCGGCTAGCGATGGATGACATGGCCGGCCACATATTGCCTCGACTACTTGATACTGAACTGTTACCACTTTCCCCCTCATCATCATCCTCCTCGCTTTTTCTCTTGTTCTTTCGCCGCCGAGACCACGAAAGATCCGAGGGAAATACTTCCATCATTTCGTCACCGTCGAAAACCTCCCTGCCTAACACTCCATCCTTTTTTTCTTCCCGTTCCAAGGCTTCGATTCGTTCAACCCACTCCCATACCACAACACTTGCTGCAGCGGCACCGACCCATCTAACATAATCACCCCATCCAGTGAATTCGGGCTTCGCTATATCGAGGACGAAGAAGATGACGGGAACAAGAATTGATATTATGGAAAGAGCTGCCATTAGGCAAATATTCTTCATGAGGGGGTGATAGAAGGCATATCGCTTCTTCATGAGTGAATAATAGAGCACCCACGCAGCATATAACAGGCCTAAAGATAGTTGAAATAAATAGCTAAGCGCTGGCACAGCATCCGTAAAACTGCGTGGCCTAGTGTTTCCCTGCTTGGTATAATGGAAGCTATTAAGGGCACCGAAAATAACGTCCAAGGTAATGAGGGAGAAGGCCGTCCACTTGATGATAACCTTCTCGCGCTGTCGGGGGAATAATCGTATAAGTGTCTGGGCTTGGGCCAGCCAAAGGAACGTATCGGAGATAAGCTGGATGGCCTTCAACTGGGTTCCTCCCAGCACATCCTCCTGGAGTTGCTGTGCGTTCTGAATTCCCAACGCATACTGTTTTTCAGCTACGCGGAAAGTATCCGCTGTAGCAATGGATAGAGAGATAGCGACGGTTAAAGCCGCGACCTTCTGTAACCACGGACGTCCCCCAATGCTAATACCATTTGAAGGTCCATTCGTAAATCCACGTCGGCCTAAAACGACAACCCCTCCATCAAGAAAGGATCGAGGCGCAATAACAAGCATGATTAGAAGCAGATAAGCAAGAACGGTCGTGGCAGCGAGGGCATAACATTGAGGAAATATCGAAGCGTAGAAAGGATCGCGAAAGTCGGAGAATTGGGGACCGGAATCCGATGATGTTTGGTCCAAATCGAAGGCTCCATTGGCGATGATAGCGGGTTGAGGGAGGGGGGTAGGGGTGCAGAGAGGCGAGTACACGGCGTTGGCAGTTAAAAAGGTCGGTTCGGCTCCGGGGATGTGCAATAGACCGCTCGAGGGGAGGGTATAAGGGGTGCAAGAAGCATCTAGAGTCAAAGTCGCCGTAGCAGCCACCCTGGGCTGCCGAAAGTAATGCGAACCCATGATTGAGGGGCGAACAAGCAGCCAGTCGCTAGGCGACGACGTTCAGGCACTTGCGATGCTACCGCGAGGCATTCGCCATGGAATAGGGATAGCCTACGAGGGCTTAGAGAACGCGACGGGCCCGTGTTAGGTAGTCGAGTCGGTTGAGTCGGTCGAGTATTGTTGAATGCGCGGCAATAAAACTCTCGATTTCGCCCAAGACTGACGATTTTCACGCGATGACGAATCCTTCTTCCAATTATAATCCCCTTCCGTCAATTCAATTCTCTCCTCTTTTTTAATCGTTTTTAAAACTCTGTATTAAACAAAATGGTTCGCTCGTGTTCGCTAGCCGGGATGATTTTCGTCGCTCTTCTAAGATTCGAGGTTGATGTCTGGGCGCCCAGAAGTTGTAAAAGAAACGGGAGATGGGAAGCCAACAGGAAGCCAACGAGACGGTTGGTCGGGGGTGGGCAATAGCAGGCCAAAATGACCAAAAGGGCCAAAAGGGCCAAAAGGACTTGCCTGAACGCCCATCGCATTCGACCCCTGCTAAGTGGGGAAAAGCAGATAAATGGTACATTACCTAAGGTAAGGTACTTGATTGAGTATTTGAGATGGGCTGCCGGGGTCCGATGGGATGGGCCGGATTGGTTGGCAGAAACTCGATTACCTGTAATTAGTGGAGCCGACCTCCCTTAACTTTTAAAGAAACCTACCTAGGCTGCTAGGTAGTACCTAACCTAAGAGGCTAATGTATTGTACCCGCGTATTGTACCCGTCTCAGAAGGTGTTTAGGACGTGCATCGCTAGAAGGGACACGAGGGGGACGAGCTAAAAAGAAGATCGGTCCACACTGTGTAGTGCAACATATTGTGCTAACCGAACCACCATCCCGTAGGTTCTGTAATAGTGCGATTATCGAGTCCTGACACTGTGATGCACTCCCCCACCTTCATTCGTCGTTATTAATTCCAGACTTGAAAAGTTATCCTCAACATCTCACTCACCTCGATCATCCCGTTCTTAAAGAAATGACCGAATATTTCCTTTGACTTGAAAATTTCGTAAGAATCAAGTCTGGCTAGCCCAACATTCCGGCGGTTCCCGGAAAAGATCCGATCAAATTCAGAAACCATGACATTCTAAGAATGAAGTGCCGGTGTGTGTGTGTGTGCGTGCGCATCACGTTTCGCAGAAACAGGCGAAACAGGCGAAACAGGCGGTAGACACACGGCAGACACACGGCCGACGCACGGAGTTCTCGCCCGCTCAGACGTAATGCCCCATACATTCATTTATAATAAACATGTACGTGATATAGCTGTATGGTCGGACGGATGAGAAAAGGCCACATGGATGGATTTTGATTGCCTACCAGGAACGGCAAGTAAAGCGAAAGCGACTTTGTACATTCTCTTCAGCCGGAATTGAGAAGATAGATGTGCGTACTATGTAGGGTGTCACTGCGTAATGTAGCACCCATTCGGCGATTCTTCGCTGGTTACGAGACATAGCGTAACATATACTACTATGTAGGTTAGGTAGGTACAGTATGATGGTCCACGGGCGAAGAATGCTGCAGCAGGTTTGTGACGAGCGAAATCCCGCCGCAGTTACTACCTAACCTATGTAGTATGAATTTGCGATGGATATCCAGATAAGTCGGACATTCTCCTCCGGTTCGGATTATTGGACCGCATCGAAAGCTATATAAAAAGAAGAAAAAAGAAAAAGAATACGAGGACGTCCGTTATTACTTTAAAAATTAATATTCAACCTCAGGCATTGGGTACTTTTCTCAAAGCATCACCTGGTTTTCACCCCTGAACCGATCTGTGTGGCGCGTGAACCACAAAGCTTAGCAACGTCAGAAGCATCTCTAAGAATAATAAGAAACATCAGATCTCCTTTTCCAATGCGAGAGAATAAAAGAAGAAAAATTTAGCTCACTACCCCGCGATCTTTGCTGTGTTCTCGGCGCTCCATCGCCAAGAACCCAAAGAATTGCTTGGTTCCCGTCTCCGATGAACGTTATCTTGGCAACTTGGCAACTTGGCAAAGCTTATTGCTCGTGGACGTCACCTTGGCATTATTAAAAACGATTCTCCCGCCCTTAGCAAACAGATATAACGCAAATCCGGCAAGATTCTTATCCACTTGGCGGGAAAGCTTACATACCTAGGTAGATACCTAGCATTAGACAAATTAAGCCTACGAGGATCAGGCTCGCATGATGGTAGTGCCTAATGTCACAATTTTGGACCTTACCTCGGACGTCTAGCATACTGTAATGTATGCATGTCTAAATGTGAGACGAAGTCAACCATACACTCCAGCTACTATATACACCATAGGTTAGGTTAGGTTAGGTAGGTTCTATTATAACACGACTCAGCTTATTTTCTTCATGTCTTCCTTCGAGTCGGGTATTTTAGAGAGCTGAAGTGTGATTCATATCGACACTATTGATGCTTCCTTATTCGCCCGATCTCTTATATGGCTGATCTACGACATGACAAAACAAACTCGGAAATAGATCGTCTCAGTGGCTGCCGGAACAACTTCATGTCTTAGTACTACCCAAATGTGTAGGTACGTTTCTTTCGCAATTACTTGCCGCGATGCTAAACGTCTGTTTAGGGGGTTGTGTCTATAGTGTTCTAGAGCGTCTACTAGTTGATATCATCTAGACGACCGAAACTTGTACCAGGCTCTGAAGCTGCTAGTAGTGCTTTTGTATGCTTTTGTATTCATCACCTAGATTCATTGTACCACGCATGTAGAGGTTACCTGCGTTACATTAGGTAGGTACTACGTACGCGGTAGCGAAAATATCACGAACGCGAAGAGAGCTTGCTCCTCTAACGATACTAACAGAACAACGCTCAAAATAGTACTCGACGTTCGAATAAACAAGTTATTCTGAGATAAACCTAATATAAAACGTGCAATTTACTATTTAGACCATCCCCGCATTATAATGAATTCTATCGTATCCAACGGATCTATATTATTATAGAGCACAGAAATATAATGGCGGTAACACCAAATGAGTTTACTTCATAGCAACCACATGGGAAGTTGGTCTAGACCATAACCTTCTGCCGTGCGCACAGAGACATTCCGGGTTACCAGAGTACCAGAGCAAACTCGCTTCAAAACACGGGTCCCTGCTCCTCGCAATGAAGGCTGGGAACGCTGGGATTGGCACGCAATACTGAGCCTTTTTGTTTTCTCGGGTAAATCTAGATCTAGAGGAACCTATGACTTACGACCTACTATGTACAATGCTCTTAGCCATGTCTCCCTCTTATCTAGCCGTGTATGTTGATAGGGGACTTCAAGCCCGTATATAATGCGGGTATGCGAATGCTGTACATCGCAGTGTTTTGCCTCGCCAGGTAGGTACGCTAGAAACATCCAAACCCCGAGGTGCCTGTGCTTAAGTTACACGGCCGTGATAAAGATGACAGTGACAGTGACAGTGACGGTCGCATGTTTCATGTATTCAGAAGGAATATAACAATTTCAGGAACATAAGTTTTACTGTACCGCCTAAGCTACTTGAGAGTGCCTAGTGGGCAGTTCTGATATAACGTTGCATACGTAGCTGTAAATACAATTCCCAAGTCTATGTTGGAAGAGATGACCATAGGCTAGCCCCTTTACATGAGACGATACTGGTCACTTGAAGCAGATATAAACAAATAACATAGTGGAAATAAATACAATATACAAGTTCAATAGACACCATCCTTCTCACACAGAATGAAACAAACTCCGACACGACCCCTAAGATGGTGTTCACCTACGGTATTGTACCATGCCGTCGACTCTCACCACAGACACTCACTTTACACAGCGGGACGAAGAGACCATCATTTATTACTTCCGTTGTCTACATCAAGCACTACTTCTATTCATCCCCCCATCTGTTCCCTTCCCTCCTCTCCTCGCCCCTCCAACGTACATAAGTCTTCCTTAGGTACCTACATAGCATCAAATCGAGAGATCGTAGCGTTCCTCCGGCACAAAAGAAACCACGTACCGAGTCCACGGTACCCTTCCCCCCTAATCCGTATTTCTTCATTTAGAGTCTCTCATCTTTCATTTATGGATATATATACCTACCTAGGTAGGTACCTTGCCTAACCTTACCGACCTGCGTACTTGTACATACATACCAGGTGCCTAAGGTATCTAAGGTAAAGGAACCAAGTAAGGCAAGTGGCGTTAGTAGGGATGTATGTACACGCGTAAGTAAGTAAAGGTACCTACCTAACCTAAGGTATTAGTCAAGGTATAAAGTAAGGTAAGTGCGTAATACTACCGCGGTTAGGCGTGAGATGAACTTGATACAGACCTACCTAAGGTACCTAAGTAAGCAGTAGGATTTACCAAGTCCTATTCAACATGAAAATGAAAGCCTCGTCGTCGGTGAGCCAGTTCAGTTTCAGTATAGCTTAGGTACCTACCTTAGGGAGGTATATAGCTATGAGATAGCCGCCTCTCTCGGTTATAGGTAACGATGCTTCCTTACCTGAGTTAACTTGTGTTAGGAAGTCCAAAGTGATGCTATTCAATCACGTACTTCACGTAAATACTAATATAGGTAGCCGAAATCAACGCTCCCCAGACAAGTTACCACTAGAAGTTATAGTATTAATTCATATTAATTCCTATTAATTAAAGGCTGCAAAGAAGCCGAATACTGCTCTAACAATAACACCTACGCCTACCATATAGGCCGTTAAGCCATAGTCCCCGTCCCCGTCCCCAAAATCACCTACACTATAGCCTCATCTTACCCTACCCCGTGGGGCTACCTACCTAGGTAGGTAGTGCTCTACTATCCCCTCCCTCTAGTCCCAAGAACTGAATACTACCTACGTAACTACCTAGGTACCTAGCCGTTCAGCCTCGCCATCATCCCATCCCATCCTGTCCTGTCCTGTCCTGTTCTGTCTTGTCTTGTCTTGTCTTATTCAGCCGCCTGGGTCAAGTCCGTATTAATAACCAAATCATCTCTGCCCTTGAGATGCACGACGATCGTCACCCCTTCTATCCCCAAGTCATCACCATCACCACCCTCATCACCATCCTCTGCTTCTCCCCTCACCCCCCCATCCCCCGCCCCTCCCGTATACCCAACATCAGGCCCCCTCAGGGACGCCCTGGTAGACAACTCCGCCTTCAGCAGCCGGATCTCCGCCGTCAGCGCCAGGTAGCGCTCCTTCCAGCTGCAGTCGTGGTTCGGCGGCGCGATGGGGTTCGGCCGGTGAAGAAGCCGCTCGAACTCCGAAGTAGCAGTCGCTGTCGCAGTTGCGCCCGTGACCGCGACAGACGATACCCACCTCCCGTCTTCGAGTCCCGAGCCTGCTGCTGCTGCGGCGGCGGCGGCGCTCCGGCTTACGAACGCTGCTCGTCCATCGTCCGCGTTGCCGCCACCACTACCACCACCACCGCTACCACTACGTAAGATTCGCCGTGGCTGCAGAGGCGAATGGCTAGCGCGCGTCGTTGTCGCACTCAACGGAGAACGGCTACCCGTACGTACTGTGCGGGTGTCGTTTTGGGGGTAGACAGACAGATGATCGTTCTCGGGGCGGGCAGATCCGATCCGAGGCTGTTCATGCGCGACGCTAGAAGGGCGTCTGGAACTTTCTAGACTCTGCTGCGAGCGGGAGAGGTCCGAACGAGCAGGCGGAGGGCTGCGGTACGTGCTGCGCGAGTACCTGTTGGTATCTTCGACTTGGAGGTGTGCTGGACGACGTCTGCGGTGCGAGGATGGCTGCCGGTTTTCCGCTGGTGATGAAGTAGTGGTACCTGCTGTTGTTGCTGTTGTATGGGCACGCTCGTCAAAGCTTGCCCTAGACGACATATGTCGAGACGAATGATGATCCTGCTAGGATTCTGGTCTTTGGTGTTGCGTGATATGCAAAGCTGTTGGAGGAGATGGGGCAGAGACCCGTAGGACGTCGTGGCTTGAGTGAGCCGACAGGTTAGACGGACCATTTTCGGGGGCTTTCTCGCGAACTGGGCTCCGCGAATGAGTTCCTCTTCCTCCTCCCGAATTCATTATATTGACGTCAAGGGGACGCACGTAGTTCCCGGTGTCTATATGACGCAGTCTAGACCTGGCATCGCCTGCTTCTTTACTCGGCGCTTGTAACCATGATGGTGGGCTGAACACACGGCTTTTGGGTAAAGATGTTCTACTTTTGATGTCACATTTAGTTTGTTTCGCTCTCGCCGTATTTGATGTATCCGTTCTTCTAGGGGCTTCGCGATTTTCCGCGGCATACTCGCCTGCAATATCGTGCCCTCGATCGGTATGGGAAGCGTATTCGGTCTCGGTAGATCTGAACTCTTGGCATTTGTCCCTGGCGCCATATCCAGCCTCGTTGACAAGTTGACCCGCACGATTACTGTGTAGGTGCCGAGTTCCGTGGCTAGTATCACCAGCAATATGCTCTGAAATATGATAGGACGTCTGAGGGCCTGTCAAATGACGTCGATGAGCTATATCATCTAAACGCTGTAACGTATCTTTCCTTGGCTGCGGGTTCGTCGGATGAGCAATAGCAGCCTTGTTGGACACTAGCAATCTCCTGGCTGAGCCTGCGGACCTTTCAGCCTCTTCACTTCGGTGCAAAGCACAAGTGATACTATGCCGATACGGGTAATACCCGGCATGTGTTGCTCTACACATGGGGTCATCACATTCTACGTGGGTATCAGGTACTTCATGATCTTTGTTACCTATCTTCATGTCGGATATTTGGCAATGATAATGTCGGACACCTGATGACTCAGGAACGCGGCATCCCGTAGTTGGTTCTGCTTTCTCCTTATCGTCAACAACGAAAGGATTTTGCTTTATTGAGCGAATAGATGAACTCTCAGGTGGGGAGTCTAATCTTCTTGATGCATGATTATCCGTAGCTAAAGTCGCGAGTTGCGCTGTCTTATTGTCTACCCTTTTCCAGGTTCCGGGCTGTAGTTCAGCTGCATCATTGCCTTGAGCATGCGTATGAGATGACTGATACAAAGCCGTACTCTGAGCAGATCGATTATTGCTAGTCCTGTTAGACGACCGTGATTTTTTCCGTGATAGTCGCCCAGCCTCCGGGGTCAACAAGGTTTGTCTAGTATATTGTGCGTTATCTTGTTTAGTAGTAACATGGCTATGGTTGTGCGAAAACGCCTTATGCTCCTTTTCGGTGCTTGTAGGGACTTCGCACAGGCATTTTTCGCATAAACGATGGCGGCAAGATAAGCAATGAGTCTGCGACCAAGTTCGCGTAGAACAGACGTGGCAGATTCTGCAGAAGCGTCGAGGGCCGGCAGTCCTATCGCCTAAGAGAGAGAGGTCTTCATCGTCAGAAAACCAACCGGGTGGCCTCCTAATACCGTGCTGCTCAAATAATTCGCGGGCAGACTGGCGTTTCTCGGCTTCGGTAGCCGGATATGAGTTCTGAGAAAATGTCGACGCACTCGAAGCCCTTGATGCTATAGGGATATATTGTGGCGTAGTAGGCATGGATGTGATCGCCGGTGGAGAGGGGCCAAAATTCCAAGGCGAAGTCAAGTCATCCAATGCCGAGGGGTTGTACAGCCGGGTATTCGGACCTGTAGTGATATCGTACCTCGAACGCTCAAGTGCAAAGCCGCCAGGATAGTTTGGACGATAATGCTGACCCGATTGTGCAGGCCTCCGAATATTCTTAGTCAAGTTAGGGGTATTAACTGTTACGATAGGACCTTTATCATGGCCACTCCGGTCATGCTCCTGGCCAACAAGCGAATATGTGTGAGGACCGAGCCATGGCCGCGCAACGTGGAAATATGAACCCGAATGCCGTCCCTAGCCAATCAGTACGTATTTTCGTTCCCGAGCTATAAACTCCAAGTCCTCCGGTAACTCATGATGGGAATGAGTAAGGCGGTGAAGGCGGCGTATCCGTGACGAAACAGTTCCCCTCGGAATGGTTCTTTGGGCCAACGACGCTGGCTCGTAGATAGTGGATACATTTGCGCTCGTTTGGGGGTCACCCCATGAGCAGATTGACATGTTTTGAGAGCTAAGATGTTGATTTGAAAATCTATGACTAACAGTAAGAATTGGCCCACGGCAATGGAGTTGCCACTATAATAAAATAACCAATACTCGATATACCCGTGGCGATCGTTAGTTAATAGGGATATGGAGAGCTCAGGTTGAACACGGGCTATAAGCTGAAGCTGGATAAACTTAGATGGTAGCTTAGATGGTATAGAAAATTATATGATTTTAACTTTGAACCCCCGACAAGAAGTAGTAAGGAAGCAAGAGTAAGGCAAGAGATAAAAAAGGCAAGCACTGATACGAATAGAGGAAGGCGCCAGAACGGGTGGTCGACCTTTAAGCATGTTCAATTCGTGCTATTAGGCGTCTTGGTAGTAAGGAGCATGTTTATGATATACAGATTGCCATTGAGGTTTCTCTCCCTCTCCTCTAAGGTATGATCTATTTGAGAACAGCTTGCAGGCTCTCCAGAACCTGTGAATATGTTAGTATTTACCTCTTATTTTCTTATTTGAAATGCGACCTGAATTATGAAATAATATTTATGACATACCTCTAGCTCAATCTTGGCCTCTGCAACGTCCTGCTCACTTCCGCCACCGTTCGCAACCTTTTGTGCTTCGGCGATCTGGGCCTTGACAGCTTCTGCGCTGAAGTCCTCGAGGGGGAAGCCCTCGACAGCGTTGATGCTCAAAACCGAGTTAGGCTGCACGACGGCAAAGCCACCAGAGACTATTATAGAATGATATTTAGCATTATATCCTGGTGCCGTATTTCATCATTCGTCATATCACGTACGGAAGAATTGCTTGCTGCTACCGCTCTCCTCAACGACCTCGACCAGACCTGGCTTCAGTTGCTCAATTGATGGCACGTGGTTGGCAAGTACACCCATTTCTCCAGACTCGGCGGGGATGTTGACTTGGACAACATCTTGGGACTTGTATATAGACTATTGCGGGAATTAGCTAGCTATTTATATACCTAATGCATATACCAGGTCGTATTCGCAGCGTGCGCTAATTAAAACTTGGTGGTCCTGATGGTAATAATTCGAGGACTATGCGATAGATCATGCGATACGGCGGGGACTCGACTCTCATACCTGGTGAGGGAGGGATAAGCTCAGCTTGATCTGTGGTGAGAGTTAGCAAAAAAGACTTCAGCACACGAAGAAATTCGGAATGAGAGGAATGAGAAGAATGAGAAGAACAAACCTTGTCGGATACGGCTTCAGCGTAGGTCCTTCGCTGAAGGGGCTGAATGGGTAGCCGCATAGTTGCGGGACGAGCCCTGAGGGCTGCGCGAGCGACGCGGAGAGTGTTCATGATGACTAGTGCTGCCAATTGAGGAATACGCAACCAGGGCGAGCTCACGATGAACGTTGACTGGAAGCAATTTCGAAGTTGTCGGGCCTTCGGTAGAAAGTCAAGACTAGCCTTGTTTGGTATAGTGTCTCACGTGATCTTGAGATTGAGATACCTAGGTACACATAGCCGTACACTCTAGGCTAGATCACGTGACCAGAAGCTTGGCCACCAGGGCCTTGATTCCCCTTTCACAACTACCTACCTATATAAAAGAGTCTCTAATATTTCGACGGAGTTTTTTGCCGGATCTCAGCTGTATGTCTGTTGAGGGGTCGATCGTTTGTTTTTACGACTTCGCCCCGTTCTCCCCTATCGCCAGCGACTGGCAGACCTCTTACTTATCCCAGCAAAGCTCCGGAGTCTAGAAGGAAGGGAAGCCATACTGGCTTTACTCGCTCTTTACGAAAGCGACTCAGAAGTTGAACGACCTGGGCTTGACAAGTCACATTGCTCATGCCGGAATAGGGGGAAAGCCCCGTAAGTGCACGATTCTACCCCTTAACACACAAGGATCTTGCTAACCTAGGTAATTAGGTCACAACTGCACGTGTACCAATGCAAGAAAAAGAAGTTGCCATTTACAGAATTCTGCTTTTTTTGTAATATTTGGCTAGACGACTATGGAGCTTGGGAGCAGGACTGTTTATCTCATCTAAGAAAGCAGGACCGCCTACCGGTAGAGCTGAGTTGGCAGAGAGTGGGAGGCACATATCTGTTCGCACGGCCAACCCTGGCAGACCACATGCCCTGACGGGCGCTGCCGCGGCAAGTTCGAGGACGCGGACTCCTTCTACGGTCACATGTATGACATACATACATCGGATCCCCAAGCGGTTGCTTATAACATTGGCCCAGAAAGACCGCAAAATGAATGTCAGTGATGATGACCTCGGAGTCGATCACCCGGCGGCGACGTCAACCCTGATCTCCATGTGCTGTGGCCATCGTATCGGCAGTGCCGGGATTTTCTAGACACTCACAAGATCCGTACGGGGAGTTTATGGGACCTCTTCCAGTCTTTAGAAATTTGACGGCTCTCTTCCGTGTCTCGCCTGACATGCCGCTGCATCATGCAGAACTGCCTGGGGCGAAATTGGAATAGCCAAGACATCGGTTGGACATGTATACTATCTAGGTAGCTTAACACAAAGCCATGCACACATGGAACATTAATCTATCATAAAATGTATTCGCAATTCTCGACGCAACACCCTTGTTTGTCAAGCGGTGCCCTAGCTGCGGATTTCCACGTTCTCTCTGGCAGACCCAGTGATGCTGCTGAAGCGCTATATGAAGTATTAAAGATTTCGAGGCGCATTATAGGGCAGGGCCCCTATATTCTAACAGGATCCGTTTTCCGTTAAAAGAACATTATATCAAGGTTTAACTTGTGTGGTTTACTATACCGCTACGATTCCATGGCACAGTGGACCTTGATAGTATGTCTGAAGTGGCCATGATGATACATGATATAAGTACTCATGAGCTTCTAGGATCATGTTCAGCGGCGGAGGAATAGAAATACGACTATAACTAGACACTTTGTCTACTAACCTAGTGACTATGTATCAGCTAGCACCTGCACATCCTTGATAACACCATACCGCTAGAGACATCGTAATAACATTAATAGTTGTTAGACTCAATTTTGTTGCAGTGTCTTTATATTGCTAATACGTTTTTTTTTTCTCTTTGAACAATCAGTAAGAATAGTGTCAATTAGCGACTGCCTGTTTAGGCCTACGCAATCTTGAAGCTCAGCTATTCAAGCTTGCTGTCGCCCATTTGGTTGAAGCCACTGTTTGAGGAGGCCCAGCCAGACAGGACCCAAGAGGGTGAAATAAAATTGGCACCTCACATTCATCAGCGCATCTCTTGCCCTCATCACCTCAATTTCTTGTAGTCTCCCAAGGCTCGCTTCTAGCTCACAGATAGAAAGGTCGACGATCACATCAGTATAGCCGAAAGGCAGTTGGAACTGCCTGGACAGGTTACGGACGTCCTGCCATTTCTGGATGGCTGATCCAGGTTGCTTACCCACATGTTCAGTAATTGCAATACCTAAAGAAACTGAAATACGATCCATCCACCCGAGCCGGCCACTTGTCTCTAATTCTTGGTACATGGATTGGGTTTTTTGACAGCCATGCCAGGCCTTCCCAGACAATAATTGGCGAATACCCCCGGTGAGATGTGCGTTTGTTAATGCGAGTCGAATGCGGGCCCCTGCCATGCCTCCAACCTTGGTATGGCCCTGCTTTCTTCTCCGAGCTCACACATGACGGCCGCCAGATGAGCAAGGGTCTTGCTGCTTAGGCTACGGACAGTAGATAAGACATCGTAGGCCTCGTGGAAACGGTTTTGGAAACGGTAGACCATGCCATAGATTGGTTCTATAACTTCCTTCTGGGATTTCTCAAACGTCGAAGCGAATAAAGGTGTAAACTGCGAGAGTGCCGCGTGGGTCGATGGAAGATCATCACGTCGGATGCACTCAAGGGCTTTTAGTACGGCCAAGTCGGCCGAGAATGCGTTAGAACGCGCGTCTTTGATTGACAGGAAATCAATGAGTGCTAACTCCTCGATTGTGTCCTAAATCCGACCTCAGCTTGCCTAGTTACGGTCTGACGCAGATTTCCAGCGCGACTCGGCCAATAACCAACCCAAAACGGAGGTTGCTTGGGGACGAACCTCCTCCTCAGTCCCATCGAGTGTGACGATATCTGATTGTCGAAAATTCATAGGGTTTTGTCTATCATGCGTATAATAGACTTGCGAGATCCTGCACCTTTTGCTTGAAAATGTAATGACGGTGACCTTAAATAAAATAAGCAAAAAGCAAAACAAGGAGTGTCGAATATGGAGGTGCGGGGTGTAGGGACTTACGGAAGTTTCCCGAGGAGAGTCCCTCATATCCTTAAATCTCATCATAAGCCATGCGCATGTGGCGTAAAACTCAGTCCAATAGACAGTGTCATCCTGAAGGTCGTGATCGACTGCATTGAGGCATTTAAGATCCACGGACTCGCCGTCACGAGGATATAGGATAAAGGCCGTTAGAAGGGACCTGATTTTGCCATCAGGGAACCTAGCTTTCGCATTAACTAGTCTATACACGAGCCAGTTTACCGTGATGGTCCACGAATGCGTCCGTAGGTTACTTACTCACTCATATCCCATGGGCCACATTCTTTTACAGTTTTGTTGGAGTCAACCCCCGAGGAGCCGACTGAACAGCTTAATAGGTACCGGATACCTTCTACCACCATATGCGCAATGTGGAAATTAGTATGATCACCATAACTAATGACATCTTCAATGAATCGTTCCAAATCTTGGTTCTGAATTCCCAGCTTGTCCTCGGGTAACGGTTCAAAAAGTTTGGGACCTCCATCGTCAGGTGTTCCGGTGGTAAAGTCAATGCGGGTACGCCGAAAATTATACTTAGCCAGATCCGTCTCACTGACACATGTGAGATTGAGCTCGTTGCGTCGGAAACGTCTCCAAATTTTCCTGGTGATGGTCTGGACAGATTGCGCGTCCGGGTCCTCCTTCTGAGTTGGTTACGACATTGTGGAAGATGGGTTTGTAGGCCGTGCAATAGACTTGTAAGAGGGGTTGATGTGCAAGGGAGAAGATGCGAATGAGTTGGAAGGAAAGTTGTAGGAGGGAGATAGCTACCTACCCAGGTATATAATATAGACGTAGGTACAGGGGAGATCTGTCGGTCAATGGAATGCTGCCTAAGGTTGACGATCTTGCAACCCGCACAGACCCCGCAAACACCGTCCCGTCCGCCTCGAGCACAAAACTCTGATAAGATGGATGTAGACGATGAATCTGAAGGGATGCAGGCTACTTCGTCCACTTCCTCGGTCGAGCAACCATCACCCGAATCGACAGGTCAAGAGGGCACAATGCCGAGTGAACAAGAGGTGGTCGTCAATGGCATTTTATCTGGACGACTCACGAGGAGCCATTCTGAAGATGCCAATTCCGTAGCATGGAAACCCACTCAAAGGTCATTTACAGCCAAAAACAAGAATGGCGAGAAGTTATTCACTGCCGTAGTAGACGGGATAGTGGAAGTTTCTGGAGTTGAGTTCCTTAGTTTAACTATGGAGATGAAAAAGGGGAATCGTTACTCTAGTCCAGATTACGCAGCAGCTTTGCAAGCGCAAGAAGCGTGCCAGATGGCCGCAGCGGTTTGCAACTTGCCAGAGGAGAAAATTGAAAAGCTACGAAAGAGTAGCCGGCTAGGAAGGTATGAGAACCCCCCTTTGCCTAAACCCAAAGTTTCCGTGGCTAACATTACCGAATCTTTGTAGGCATGTTACGGTTGGGATCAACAGGAACGAATACTGGTTTGTCATATTGGAGTACTCCGCAGCCTGGGCCGACTACATCCGTGGCAAACAAGCAGCTTTCTCAGGGTTGGCCAAAATCACAAACTTTGGTCCCCACATGGCACACAGTAAGCCACAAATGGATGAGTTCACAATAATCACGGATGCCCTCTCTGAGGCAGCAACGGAAGACAATCTTGAAGGGTTCGACGACGACGTACCTGGAGAGTCCGCCGACGAAGGAATGACTGGATAGTCCCCCCGGGAATACGAGGCTTGGAGGTTCTGATACATCCATTTTTCATTCCTTTCACCTACTTGTAGATGCTCCATGGGAATGCCCTCATCCGCGATAAGGTAGCCGTTGCTGAAATGCCATGCCGATTTCCCTAGTAATACCCTGTCGCGGAGTGTCAAGCAAGCATAAGCAGTATCGCTTTTCCAATATACCCCTAAATGGATAATCTGTCAATTTATACATTGCTAGGAGTCTAAAAGATATTTCGTCTTCTAGAACGCCTTAAGTCTATATGTTGGTGTGCGAATATTCGACCTATCTGAATTCTATCCAATCTTGTCTTGCCGGTACCATATTTTGTATGATGCGTGAATCCATATGGCATGATAAATTCCTAGGCTGAGAGTTGCTATCTTGTTTTCGGGTAGGATGGATAGGACGGTAACAAACGCCACCACTTCTATGGTTAAAAGCAGCAAGCTTGGAATCAGGTTCTTTACTGTAGCCACGGCAACATGCAGTGACTGTGCTTCGTTTATATCAGTGTTATTTGTAAATACTCCATATAAAGAGACTGACCTCGAGAGAAAAGATGCAGAAAAGGCTACAGATTGCAAAGCGGTTTGACCAAGTGTGAAGCCAGAAGCGCAGGTAACTAGAAAATGAGCTGAGTAACACCATGAGAGCCTATGTCCATGAAAACAGACTGAAAACCACAACGCACGAATGGCTGTTTGAGCCAGTAGGATGGCCGTGGTTAAAAACAGAAGTTTCATAATTGCTGGTCGCTCTAAGATGTATGAGTGTTGAGAGACGAGGATATGCTACAATATATTTGCCCGGGACAGAAAGGAACGTGCGGGCGAGAGCCAATTTATACAGGAGAGGCCTGGATGTTGGAATATGAGGTGACTACCACACTATGCGGTCCTATACTATCTTAGGTACCTACCTACTTACCATGTACATATATATCTGGTCTTCCGCCCGCCTACTAGACTTTCTCCTGGACTAATACACCTTATCCTATTCCCTCACATTTGTCTCACCTCAACACTGGGGGTCATGTTATGGGACCAAACGCCTATTTTCTAATAGGAAGGTCTATCAGTCTTGTTAGTATCAACTCAGAAGTCTTACCGAACCATTCCATGGCGGCCTCCTGGATTTGTAATTATCCGTTCTAATAATACTATTTCATATGCGGCTTTTAGGGATTCGTTACTTCTATTGTTCTATTTAGCTTCTGGGACAGATTGGGTGCTTTTTCTATTGGAGCAATCGAAAGATTGTTTGGGCAAACCGTGAAGATATTGTTTAGCTCAGTCACCATACCCAAAGACACGGAGTCAATATTTCTGTACGAGTTCTTTTGAATATACCGTGTTCAGCTATATTGCTACGTCAAGCTGCTCTACTTGCTTCGGAATGGGCAGGTCTTCTGAAAATTCAATATATGACAGATGGGTGACAGGCTAACACATGGGGCTCTAGGAACGAAAATAGAATGAATACGAGTCTATCAAACAATGTATGTCGGTGACCAACTCAATAGTGTGTTATACATTCAATGTAGATCTATCATATAGGTACCTAAGTAGGTATCTTAGGTGGCTGTGGGAGAAAGCTATCTACCCAGGTAGTCAATGACCAATCTACAGTGGGAGTGGCTCTGCTAACATAATACTATACGATATTGCGCAGAGGTCCTGTTCTCTCTATAAATAAACAGCTGCTCCCCCCACGATCAGACTTGGGACTCTCTTCTCTCTTTTTATCTTTTCCAGTATGATCAACCCTTCTTGAACTTCGACCTAGAATCAACTTTCAACCTATCACCTTACATACCTAGCATCAAAATGTCAAGCAACACTTCGGCCACCTCTATACCCAACTCGGAATGCGTGCAACTCATTAATACGACAAATTCCTCTCTCGATAAATATGAGTCCGTTAACCACCGACCTGAAGAAACTGTACCTATGATTGGCATTACTACATCTGATGGTTGTTGTACATCGTGCAACGAAGAGCTACATCTCTTAACAAAATAATCACTTTGGCAACTATCATGTATAAGGTGTCGCATTTATAGGTGTCATGACCTCGTTGGGGGGTATATAAAATCGTTCTGAAGGGGCCAAGGAGAGATACTTATCGTTACATATACTTATCACAATTCCTTTGTTACTACATATGAACATGTATATTACCTATACTTACTGATAAACCTTATTCAAATCTTTGACATCGAACTTGATTCCAGAGTGGATATCTATCACGAGGCATCCTATAGGATAGGAGGGAGTAAAGGGGTTGTTTCATGAGGGACCTAAGTTGTAGCTACTTGGTCTAAAGGCATATATTCACGCATCTAGCCTTTGTGTTTCCTATGTAATATGTATCATCGTCCTTCGTTCGTCGCGTGGCTTGAGTTATATACACAATACGACTCCTGACGAGATCATTGTGATAGTAAGTGCGTCTGATCTGTATGACACAGACAAACTTGCTTATCACACCCTCCTTCTGGTGTAAATAAATGTCCTACTTCTAGTGGTTTACGGAGATGACTCCATTAATAGCGGCAACACTGTCGATCAAGAAGGATTAGTTGCTCCTTTGAGTCTTCTCGTATCCTACCAAAGTGTCACGAGAACTACTACGCCCTTTGGAAGGTAACTAGCCCATAAGGACCTTACGCTTATTCAGACATAGAAGGTCATAGAAAACTTGAGCGCCTTTCCGCCTGCTCGTCAAGGGTCAGGATCGGGAATGGCCTCACTAGTATTAAATTTCCTTCAACAAGGTCGTCTCATACCAGCCCCTGTTTATTGCTCTGCTTGTGATGGTTAATAAAAGGGTAGATCTCCGAGTGCAACCCACATACCACATAATATTGCGCTCTTGCAAGCGCAGTCATACGTCGTTTTATGGGCCTGCGCCCCCAGAGGATAGAATCCCGCCAGTATGTCGAGGGATCATCTAGAACGAAGCATGGGGGAGCTGTTTGGGATAGGGTAGACTTCCTAGGAAGTCACCTTTTGCAATAACGCGAGGCGGTGCCCCTTTAATTCAGGGATAAATGCATGATAGTCCATAGAGTGTAAATAAAAGTGAAGAGCTAAAAGAACGACTTCCTAGGAAGTTGTTTGACGTGAACTACTGACAGGAATGCTATATACAATACTCGCACGTCTCGGGCCGAAGGCTTTTCAGATGTGAGGGTTTATAAAAATGCTTCTTTCCCCCCTCGCAAACGGCGAGCATCGTACCCCTATCTCAAAATACTAAACCCAGCTTTTGGCCAACCTTCTATTCAAAATGATAGTTTCTCCTAAAGAGCATTCATCTCGTCCTTGTTTGGAACAGCAACGGCCAGGGGGTAACATGGCAGGAACAACCATCTTAAGATCTCCAGAGACACCTCCTCCTGGATCTCCAGTCGTTGGTATCGCTACCCCTGAGACATGTACGAATCTGCCTCTTACTAGCAAACACGTCTCCTCGGGGATACCGGAGCCACCCTTTATCGAACCTCTGACGCCTGCCAGGACATAATATGAATTTGTCGAATCAGTAGCGTCTTATGCACATCTCCAGTTGCTCTTTGATAAGCTTGCGGATGCTTTAAGCGTACTCGTGAGCTCCGAGATAGCGAAAGCCTTCTTGATCTCACGTCCCCTTCCTGTCCGCAAGCAACTATGGAGTGTGGTCGAGAAGCTCTATCATTGTTGCTCCGAGTTATGTCTAAATACGTAAGACGGATCCGAAGACATATTAGGATCACATTTCAAATATTCCTCCTTCCAGTCCACCGGCGAAATTGGGGAGCATAACGACGAGTCAGATAATGAAGCTGGAGACCACACGGAATCTCATGGAAATCTCTAACAAAAGTTTCATAAAAATTTACCTATTTTATAATTATATTATTCAATTTTAGATTATGTTATATACTTTTTAGCGAGTTGGCGGTTTTGGGCATATGGCCCACTGTAATTCGGGCAAAACCCCCACCTTATTAGTCATCGGGCTGCCCTCCCAGCCTTTCGCACAGGGAGTGCCACACACACCCAAAAAGACAGCCCCCGACAGCCACACCTCACTCGAAACTCATGATATGATTTTCCTAAATCTCCGACTCCCTTTTGCTTCTCTTTTCTTTTTTATGTCGTAATGTGCGACATTAGACAGTCTAGACAGATCTAATGTCTACGTCAATATACTTAATATTATTCAACGACTAAGACCTTGTCTTGTCTTAATAAGATGTTCCGAAGGAGAAAAAAAAAGAACAGTCTAAAAAATGTATAAGTCAATCAAATTGTCTCCCTTTATACCATACTAGCGGCGTCGCTGTCAAAACGTGGCGATTTGGATCTAAAGAGAAGTAATTCTTTGTCGGAGTGAACTTTGCCCTGCCAAGCCAAGTGAGACTGAATCGCGTGCCAGCGTTGATGATGGAATCTTGGGTGTACACAAATTGTACGACGACATAAGCATTCAGTATGCCTGAATACGTAGCTGTACCCAAAGTTAGACCAAGAGAAATTGTGCAGGTGATCTCTAACTTGTGCGCTAATCTGCTGAAGGGTGGTGTTGATTCAAACTCGGCGGTATTGCAGCATTGCATTATTGCATCATTGCTCGATGTGTGTGTGGTTCACGAACCACTTCCGAATCTACTTCTAGCACGAGGTATTTAGTGTTACTCAACTAGGGCCCCAGGGCCCCGAGACCCCCAAATCGTCGTTAGACCCTGGAGGATCGAGCCCTCTTACATGCAAGCGGATGTTACACATTTATCAAACATCACGAGTGAGGGGATATACTCTATAGTACCGCATGAATGAACACGCGAACCGTCAACGGAGAATTGGCCAAGCTAGGTTTAGTATTTTCAACCACGCGCTGATACCGCCCTTTTAGTAGCAATAAGCTCGATGGGCAGTTTGGAATGCGGGGTCCTCGAAACTAGCATCTGCATATATAGTATACTACTACTACTACTATGGGGATCTCATGGGCTAGGCTAGATGGGGGATTTGATCCTCCTTAGCCATACATCCATGCTGGCCATACCATGTAGCCGAAGGGGCAAGATCACAAGTACGAAGGGTTGGCCTTGCATCGCGCGCCGCTACTAGTCTGGTCACCAACTAGACAGAGCAAGAAAAGCAACGATGGACAGAATGGTGCTGCTTAGGCAGTGTTCAACCCGTCAGCTAAAATATGGAAAACAACAAAGCAACGAATAGAGTTTCGCAAGGTAACTAACTGTCAGGCCACCCGTCAGCCCGTCTAAAGAAGATCAACCCTCTTTCATCCTGAAGGGGGATTGGGGGTCTATATCCGCCTTATACGCCGTACAATAGCACTAGCGACAAGCTTTTCGATTGGCGGGAAACAACAATGGGATTTGGAGAAGCGCGCAAGGTTTTGTCAACTCCCCATCACGTCAACTAGGTAAGCTGCTAAGGTGCCCGAAAGATTCACATGTCCCAGCAGCGTAGAACCAACACGTGTTCCACGATAGCTGCACTCCAATTTCTCTCAGAGATCAACGACGAGTATAATAAGGTGAACCCGTAGTGGGTGTCCAAACTTCTCTTTCTGATGTCAGAGAGCATGATGGTGTAAGTGATAGAGTTACATATGAGGCAAGCGAAGAAGCGAAGAAATCCACATGTCATTGACGATTTACTTCTATTGTTCCGAGCACCCGCGAGTGTGGCCCGAATTAGGTTGCGTGCTGCAGCTTGCGAGCGTGCTGCGTAACGGTACCAAATGTCATGCTGAACGCAGGAGGGCAATGTCGAATCGATACTCGACGAATCATAAATTTGCTTCGAGCCGGGGCAACGGATCTGAAATGTATCCCCTACTGTCCTGCACTGTACAACATACCTCTACCTCTTACATACCTACCTACCTACCTAGTACACTAGAGGTCTCCCTCCCTGAAAGTCTCTTCCCCCGCTGGACAGTTGTCACAGCTCTGACAAACGAGTTCGTCACCGTAGGGCTCATTATCTTACGTCTTACGTTTCCTAGGATTTGTTTACTTTGGTTTGGGAAGAGCCGGGACGAGACTTAGTAGAGAGAACCTTAAGATTTCGTAAAATCTACGAGAGTTCACCGCCTGTCCGGGCGAACCAACCTTTATGTTTGCATTTCGCTACATAGGAGATTATGCAATGATACGATACACATAAGCGTCCAAGTTTGGCGTACCTACATTCTACCTACATTGCCTAGCATAATTATGGTTAGGTAGGTAGTTAGTATAGCTACACTACATAGTACTATGTATAGAGAAAAAAAAATTGCTGAAAGTACGGAGTATCATTGCACAACTTTCGGCATAGGCGAAAGGAGGGTGGGTTAGACGACAAGCTCATTATACGGTTGCATCCGGATTCTTTATCTACATTGGATCTTGATTAAAGAGTCTTCTAGATACCTATTCTATAGTAAGAAACGATTGGGGGAAAAGCAGAATGTCGTAAGAATCCGGCAATCCATCCATTCATTTCAAAGGAAATGCTTACAACCACAAAGGAGAGAAATAATAAAAAGTAAGAAATTAAGCGAAAAACAAGGTATTATTCATATTAACTCATTGTGATGAATACCTTAGGTACTCACCTCCTAATGTACTATAGTTCGTTAATGTAGTCGTCAATAGGGGTTTCATTACGGACACTGTGAACTTAAAAAAAGTATGAGAGGTTTTTTTCAAAAAGGGGATGATACTCTTGGTAGGTATTATTCTCCCCAACGGACCAACAATGAAAAAGTTTTTCTAGCCTGCAAGTACTATGTAAGAAATTTGCATGATTTAGTCTTTACATAGTAGATCAACTAGACTTGTAATGTACACTAGATAGCCGACGAGTCCAGTTTCACTATCTATCGGAGCGACGTAGTGCGCGAAATTAAATCGAAGGAGAAAAAAAATTGCTAGTTCCAAAAGTGGCTCACCGGCGGCGATCGAGTAAAACATACGGGATTACTACATACGGATCTATAGAAGGTAGGTAATTTCAGCCCGGGGAGTTCATGTACGGCGTACTTCGTACAGCTTTAACAAAAATAAGGAGATATTACTTGCAGGTCTAGATGCGCCCGGGCATTTTTACTTTATTTTACTTTTTCCAAGAGCGGCCTCGGCCTCCCCTGTACGACCACCCACGCTGGTTCGTGCCTGCTGTGCTATGCTATGTTATGCCATGTATTACCTATTTGATGTACTGCAATTTTCCAGCAATAGCCCAAGTCGTAATGCATATGTACATACATTCAGATAGACACTTGGATGCGGAAAAGCGAAATCGGCATTATACATTCGGTAGGTATTCCCATTGTGCTGGGAAAGGGAATACTACACTAGGGAAATCAGGATCGAAGAGCCTACCGATCCGGCGTAAATTCAGGTGTCGTCAATTCATCTATTCGTAATAAATCGAATCATTAATCAAATTGAAATATAGGTACTTAACATACCAGAATTCAGCATATTATATACGTGATTCAATTCAATGCTGAGACAGCGTATAAGTACCCTGGCAGCCTAGGTAAGCACATGTCTTACTTGGGTAGGTAAGGTCTACCTACAAGAGGCGTGTAAAATAAGGAATCTGTGACTGTCTTATAATAATCCGCTAGGTAGTTATCCAGAACCCAGGCTATGTAAGTAAGCAAGTACCTACCATCAACACACGTTACTTTACCACCTACGACCGCCTCGTTCTTGAAGTCCTAACCGGGGGTTTCTCGGTGATGAATGGCTGCCGGGCTGGCGCTGATGCTGCACGGATAAAAAAAGACTGAATCAAAGGCGAAAGAAACCAGGGTACCTCGTCCTCGTAGATCCCCGCCCGTAATCCACGTTCAAAGCCAAGATTCCAAGCCTTCATTATCCGCCACTAGCAGCAATCATTCCCACATCATCATCACAGTCTGATCGCGCACGGTGTACGAACCCTCGGTACGTTCCACTGTAGATCCACTACCTATGTAATACGTACCTTCAGTACCTCAGATACTTACATGAGGGTAGGTGCCTCGGGGGAGTCCCCACTATGCTAGGTACTTTCACTATGTACTTCAAGGCAGGTTTTTTTCTTTCTTTTCTTTTCTTTTTTTGCTAGGTTTGATACAATATTCACTTGTTCATTAGCTCTAACTAAACTCAAATGACAGGCACTGTGCAACCAGAGTACAACAGTGACCTTAGCGTCTGATGCCACATGAGAAGTTGCCATTTGCCTTTTTTTCTCTCTACTATGTAACTTTTCATAATGTACTATACATTGTAATTTGTATAGAATAATATGTATGGTACCTAGGTAAGGACCAGTTAAGTTGTGCAGGACCTACCGCCTGTTTCTAAGATTTGGATTCCCAGTCGTTTTCCATTTCCCATTCCCACCGCTCCAGTGCTTCAGCTGCAGCGTTGCTTTTGTATTACCTACTTCGTACGGTGGTGATCAAATCTTTTTTTTTCTTCTTTACTTCCTGGCTTGTAGCCTAGTAGTTTCTTTAGTCATTCTAGCACTATCCTAGAAGTACCCACACACGCAAACAAAACCACCACCAAAAACGCAGGACCAGATCCCGTAACCTTTAGTTCATCCTCATAGGGTCTTCCCTTCCCCGTTTTTTAGATTCCTAAATCCTGAATTCTCATTTTCCCATTTTATCGCCTCCTTCTCCCACTTCTTACTGAGACTTCTTATTTCCAGTAGTTCTCGTCCTTGAGTCCTTGGGTTCAAGGGCTCGGACTTCACTGCCTCTTGGCCTTCTTGGAACCTCTGCGATTCAACTTTGGTACTTGATTCACCCAATACCAATATTCCATTTTCGTCTCCCTAAGGACACACTCACGGCAGACGGCAACGCCTCGACGTCATATTTTAGTCAAGGCCAAGAGTTTTCCAAGACCCCTAAGCCTTAACACTCAGCCGAACCAATTTTATCTGCCGTTCGAGGGAGGTAGATTTTTTATTTATTTTTATTGCTTACATCTATCGGTTTACTCTGTCTCGGAGTTCATAATACATCTAACTCAATACAATTGCCACCCACTTAAAACCTCGACTTACCCTCATCGACTACAACTACTTCTTACCTTGACTGCTTCTTTCAAGGAGAAAATCCGCAGCAACCCTTTCGAACCTTCTCCAATACCTTCAACCGCGAACTTGCGACATCATGGGCCGGCAATTATAGCGAAGCGGTCCCTAGGGACAAATACCACGAATCTCCTCTCGCTGGAGACTCGGCTTCTACTCTGTAGCCTCCGAAACATTCGACAAAAAATCATATACAATTTCCTCTAAACTAGCAACCTTTCCACCTCTTAAAAGAAGAATTTACAAATTCAAGATAGCACGCAGTAAGGAACTGTAAAGTGCGTATTTGGACGGAGCACAATTGATAAGTGGTATAAGTTGACGGGTTTTGCATTGCGCATGTTCCTATCGTATATCCAAAAATTCAATTGTTATCACCGTCGATATGGCGAACGATTTGATTCACGACTCGGCCGGCGCAAATCTGCTGGTTTTTGCCGCGCAACGGGCGGGCATGCAACACGCACCGGAAGATGAGGCTGCGGCTGAAGTTGACGAACCCCCCGATAATCGTCGTTTACGTCCGGAGACCCAATTTAAGCGGAATGTCGTACGAAAACCAGCGGACAATTCCGAATCTCTCTTAACGAAAGCCCTTCATTCAGAGGAGGATGCTTTCAATTCGATTTTCAACTCATCGAGGAGACGTTCAATGAATAGCAGCGTCAGCCTCGCATCTACTGCCGACCTTACCAGCGATACTGGCTTCACAAGCCCCGCGCGCACAAACACACCTAGTCCGCCGCCACCTGTAATATCATTTTCACGGTTGAACATGGACCTCTATTTCGACGCCAAATCCAAATCTACTCCACAGCGTGACCCCCAACAACCCATGCAAGTGGCCGCTTTGAGTAAGCCCGTGGGAAGCAATGGGTTACCAAAGGATCCTGCAGTAGAAGCTTTGACCAAAAAACGCTGCATTTCATTCGCGTGTGGACAAAAATCCGATACTACGAAGCCACCATCTCTTCAGTCAGTTGAGCCTAAGCCACCAGTAGACGAGAAGCCCCAGAGGAAATCTTGCATAAAATTTGCATGCCCTACAAAATTGGATCCTCAGACACCACCGAAGGGAAATGTACGGCAACCCGTCCCCAATTCGACCATCGCATCGTTGAAAGAATGTAACGATTCTCCCGCCACTGTGCGCAAGCTTCGATCGCCTTCCGTTACCCGCGGACGATCGCTTAGGTCCTTGACTCCGCGACCATCGTCGCGAAGTCCAATGCCACCTCGATCGGCTAAATATCTGACTGTGAACCCGAACGACCTGGACAGCGAGTCTTCTCGTTTCCATGAGTTTGCTAGTGATGGACCACAAGAAGAAGATTGGATCCGTCTAAATCTCCCCCCGCCTGGTCGTCGACTAACTATTAATGATACACTGCAAAAGGAAAATGAGATTCGGCGGTTAGGGAAAGAAGCCGAAGAGGAAGAACTCGAAGAGGAGGAAGAGGAAGAGGCGGAGGAGCTGAATGATGAAGAGGAGGAGGAAGAGGAAGAAGAAGAAGAAGACGACGAAGATGAAGACGGAGTGGATCTCCCGGATGAGACCATGGAAGATGAGATAGATGATGGTTATGAGGTCGACAATCAATCGGGTTATGGGTCTGATGATGATTTCTCGGACGGCTACAATACCGATAACGAAGTTGGATTTGCCGATTCGGATGATGATGATAACGATGACGGGAACCTGGAGCTGTGGACCCCTAATCGTGGCCCAGTTACTCAAACTTCAGGGAACACACCTATCTTCCGTCGATTATCCATGACGGGTAACCGGTCAGATTCATCATCTTCTGATATGCCTAATCTGACTAGGACACCACGAGAGAAACCTCGTCGGATTAAGATGCGCCCTGGTACACCCGAATTGCCGGATAGCACCGATTTCGTTTGTGGCACGTTGGATGAGGACCGACCGCTGGAGGAGGCCTATATCTCATGTATAGCCGCGAGGCGTCGAGAGAAGCTCCATCCAATTCCCCAGGATATCGACCCCAGTTTCCCCACGTCTGAGCCGGAAGATGAAGACATTGAGCCTCGCAGATCTATTCATGGAAGTGATGGTCACCTGTCTGAGGACGTGCATGACGCTGAGAATGGCGCTGAGCGACGAAGAAGAAGAACGGACCAGCCGTCACCACGACGATATCATTCACCACCGCCCAAGCGCCATCACTCTCCTCCAAAGCCTCGAGGTCGATCACCGAAGCGTCTCTTCGACGGACGCTCACCGCGTCGGCTCGCCTCGCCAGCTCCAGGTCCTATGGTGCGGTCCCCTCCATCATCGCTCATTCAAGATGACAATCTTAGAAAGCATGAATTCAAGAGTCTGGCATTTCGACCTGGCTTGACACATACTAAGTCGCTCCCACGCGCCCCTGCGATGTTTCCTCAACATTTGAAGGGACATCGCCGATCAGGCAAATCCTCAAGCATAAAAGAGCGCCACGTGCGAGGTGCCATCGACATCGTGAAGGGTCTCGAGGCGAAGCGTCAGCGCCGAAAGGAGAAATTTAAGGAGAAGTACTTCCAGAAGCATTGTAACAAGGCACGGAAAGGTCAGGTTGTTGAGAAGAAGCCACAGCCTGGCCAGGGCGCCGAGAGGATGCGAGAGATCGGATTACTTATGGCCGGAAAGCTAGGTCCGGACCAGTTCGTATTGTCTATTTAGTGGAGGCTTTTCTATGGCCATTGAGTGCAGGCTTGCATTGTTCGCTATTGCCCTTCGTTGCATCTATTTTTTTTTCTAGACTGATCCGGTATTGTCATTATTACCAGGGTCTGTCTTTGTATATACTTTATTTTTTTTTTTTTTCGTTCTTCATGAACTTTTACGCGAGGCGATATCCTCGCTGGACAATGCATACATCGCATTTCACGGCATAGGGGCAGGCAGCATTGGTCATTCATGATACCACTTGGGAACGGCACATCAAGCATAAAGGCGGCGGGCGATCTGGTTATATAATTTGCAATTGAGCCTATTTGTTGATACGAATGATTGCCTACTCGATTATAAGGTGTATTTGGTTTATGAAATGCTTTATGATAATAATGATGAAGATCAAGATGAAGCAGAATATGATGAGGTGTCAACACTCGATATCGTCTAACTTGCTATAATTCATACTGTTCTGCACTTAGACACGATCTCGTGCGGAATATCTAGTACATTAGGTACCTACCTAGATTTAAAATGCCCATACCAACATCCGATGGGGTTTCTAGAAGATGCATGCTGCACCTACATGCGTTTTTTTTTTATTCGGGATGTGGTTTCGCTATTGGAGAAGATCGGTGCCATCGGTGTCACCGGTGTTTCGTGATAAACATTGGCATTGGCTTGGGTGAAACGTGAATTTTTAAATTATTGATCATGATACCTACCTGTTATTGCTATTGGAGATTTGGCGATGTACTAAGTTATGTTTATACGTAACTGCATACTGTATGCTCATATCTTGAGCACCTGAGCAGTTGTGCTTACCTCACGTTATGATTATGGGTGATAGGTGATATCAGGTGGTATTTGTTAAAAATATTCCCCGTATCGCCTTGTTATAATGCTGATATGTGGCTCCATACCGTTACCTTAGGTAAACCTTAAATCTGTATGGTCGGTACGTACACGCTGTCATGAACATTCCAGACGTGTTGAAGTTATCGTAGCGTAGCCACATGTGGCTAGCGTTTATGTGGCTGGCTTGGGTTCCCAGTTCCAGGTTGTCCTTAACATCATTCAAATTTCTTGGGACGGCCTCGGATCCTACATGTATCATTTCAACTTATTGTCCGCCCCATCTCCGTGAACAACCTACGAAGACAGCACAACCTTTCGATCCAAACGTATAACCCCCATACGCCTTACAAAGACCGAATACTTCTGTCTACTCGCAATTCGCGTAAATACCGTTCAAGATGTGGATTGTTCAGTGGTGTTAGTTTCCCTCCCTCTAGCTCCGTGAGTCTTATCAAAGACGAACACGGGATCGATCCTTCGGAAATGGTCACGGCTGACGCTTTTTTCTTTTCGTTTGTGCCGCAGTTTACGACGTCCTCTCGTCGCTCGGCTTGATGAACAAGCATGCTAAGCTGCTGTTCCTCGGCCTCGACAATGCCGGAAAGACAACTCTACTACATATGTTGAAGGTTCGTCCATGCTTTCCGCTCCTCCCCGCGCATCCAAGTCGATGTCCTTATATCGTACCTGCACGATCTTAGGACTTTGCAGGAGCTGGCAATTCTCGTCACAGACAAATGATACTAACACGGTGGGATTATAGAATGACCGAGTTGCCATTCTACAGCCTACCCTACATCCCAGTATGTCACATGCGGTTATACGATAATTGTCGAGCGCACGTGTCAGCATGCTAACACACCATCCTAGCATCCGAAGAACTTGCCATTGGGAACGTGCGCTTCACCACGTTCGATCTAGGTGGTCACCAGCAAGGTACGTTATGTTATGATTTTAATAGGAGCTTGCTATGTTACGTTACGTTCCGTTGTGAGGATTTTCGACTAACAAGGTCCGATCCGTGTGTTTTTTAGCCCGTCGGTTGTGGAAGGACTACTTCCCGGAAGTGAACGGGATCGTGTTCTTAGTCGACGCCATGGACCACGAGCGTCTGCCCGAGTCCAAGGCCGAGCTCGACGCCCTCCTGTCCATGGAGGAGCTCGCCAAGGTGCCGTTCGTCATCCTCGGGAACAAGATCGACCACCCCAACGCCGTGTCCGAGGACCAGCTCCGCCACGAATTGGGCCTGTACCAGACGACCGGGAAGGGCAAGGTCCCGCTGGAGGGTATCCGACCCATCGAGGTCTTCATGTGCTCCGTGGTGATGAGACAAGGTTCGTTGCAATGAGGCTCGATTTTTTTTTGGATAATACCTAGCTAGTCACAGGAGGACCTTGAAACTAACGTTTATGTAATAGGATACGGTGAGGGTATAAGATGGCTTTCCCAGTACGTCTAGACGACAATTCATGAAGCAGGCGGGAGCAGCAACGTGAGAAGCGTGTGATGATATACGAGAATTTGGGGGGACAAGACGAGACGAGGACGAGCGATGCGAAAGTTGCAAAGAATGCGAATTGGCCGTCTGGGGAAAAAAATAAGCGAAGGGTTCTTTGACTGTCAGCAATACCACCTTCTTAACTACTTAACTAACCATACGGCGAAGTTTCGAATGTTTTTTTCCGGGATATTTTCATTGGAGTCAATGGCTTAGAGGCATTTTGCCAAGAATCGCAATAATGAATTGAGCATTAACTAACCACTTCTCATCTCACCATCCCGAGTGCCGTTGGCTTCTTGGGGTCTTTTTGCATATCCTAGGTACTCTACCTAGGTACGTTATTTTAGATACTTATGAATGATGAGTGTTACCTAGCCTGCTGTTGTCATTGTATATTATAGTAGCGTTAGAGGTAGGTACTTAGAAGACGAAGTCAAAATTAATACGGATCCGTACGCTGTTGTTAGACGATTTCTTTCGGTTTTGGTTTTCTTAGTCGCATATTAACGTAGGTAAAATCAACATGATCATAAGCATATTGGTAGTTGTTCGGCAACTAGGGTTCTTAACAGATACCGAGGACGTAACCATTCCAACGTTACTCAAGACTTCAATAGCACCGAGGTTCCAACAGATTTCCCAACAGATTTGTCTGCTCTGCTCTAGGTAGTATTTCCTTACGGGGGGATCAAATGGCAGGTACATAGTCTGAAAGTGACAAACAGATACAGATAGGTATGGGATGAATAGATGGAAGTTTCCGAGAAGCTGGTGTTTTGAGTGTATTTGATGTGCGGCTCGGTGAGCCTCAATTGATATACACCCGACCTAGGTTTGGGCCCAAGGTGTTGGGATATTAGTTAACCAGCTAAGCTAACGGCTATGCGGATCGTTAGAAGTCTAAAGGTAGTATTGCCTACCTAGGTACATAATAGGAGGTGGTATGTAAAAAGGGGTTTGGTCGTTTGAGATGCTTGGCTACCTAAGAGGTACGTTAGGTACCTTGTACCGGGCATGTTTGCATTGCACGGAAAATCGGCCAGGTTTTACCAAAGTACATTCATTTAGAATGGATGTTGTTAAAGGGGGTTTGAACTTTGAATAGCCTCAAAAAGAAGAAGAGATAATTCGATATCCACTCAATCCGGCTCAATGTCAATTTTGGTTGGTCGGAGGTAAGCGAAGCTCGTGCTTTGAGGGCCCAAAGGGTCCAATTAGATTAGAGCTTTGGTAGGACCTGTCCCTTATGGGCTATGCCACAGTCCACTATGGCTATTGTAGGTTTAGGTAGCTAGGTACCTACCTTACCAACTTACTGACAAGTTACCACCAGCTCTCTTAGAAATTCTTTTCATTTCCAATTCCAATAAACGACGTTCCACGACATGCATAGCATCGGAAACTCTTTGCTATTGTTTATCTACAAAATGTAGAGTTTACAATAGGTAGGATACACACCCAGGACCTCGGCGTGGCCCAGGAACCGCGGTCCATCGGGATTCTTCTAGAATGATAGGTTAGAATGTGACCTCTAAAGTCCCGACTCTCAACAAGTTTTTGAAGTATCATGTACTACATAGTAGCTTACCTCATCTCATGCCCCAATGCCCAGCTTGAAGACCAGATGCATACCTAGAAACTTTAAAAAGGGAACAAGTGCTTGGACCAATAGAATGATACGCTACTAGGTACCTAACCTTACTAGTTAGTATGCATGGTACAACGCGACCGCGGGACGGGATTCGACGTCATTTTAGCTCAAGCTATACACTACATGTCATTCCACTTCTCGACATTGCAACTGGAGGAAAATCGACTTCTTTCCCGTCTTCTTCCTTTTTTTGATGCGCCACAAGTGTAACGGGGTGATATTACCGTGCTATCTATCTCTGTCCTGCGCTACATTTCGCATTTGCTATTAGATTAAGTTGGTGGCTAGACCAAGAGTTTCCGTTTATTTTCTAGTTAAACCGAGGTAGAACTCTTCTTTTCTTCTCCTTAATCCTGCCAGTACCACCAGTGGACCAGGATCGCCGATTTATACGTACCTACCTTTACATACGTACCTACCTACATATATCTACCTACATACATAATATAGTCGTCACCACTACCATCATCATGTCCATTGGCATTGCACGTCAAAACGGCGAGCATGGCATATAAATCTGAATCTTTAAAACCTAAGGTCACCTTCCTTACCGGTAGGCGCAACCATAATTATGGCTTCCCACCCGAAGCCTTCGATCACACGAGACTACCCGACGTCGACCGCGAGTTTCTCCCCCCCGAACACCTCGCCGCTTTCGCTTCCGCCTTGAACGCACCCGAACCCTCGAATAGCGCGACCGACGATGCGTCCTCGCCGAGAAGCCCCGCCGCGAGAAGCACGAACAGTCTAGAGATAACGCGGTCCGGCTCCGTCGCTTCTGTCGATTCCCCGATCCCCTTTTCCGACGGTTTCGCGGCCACCCAGAATGGCTCTCAGGGCGGCGGCGGCGGTGGCATGTTCATCACGGCGCAGAATGACTGGGCACCCGTGAACGAAAAGGTGCCCAAGCACGGCCGCGGCAAGAAGAAGAGGAAGAAGACGACGATGGGCCGCCGCACGGTGGACGAGACCCGCGAGGGCTACCTGTACGGGCTGCTGAAGTGGCCGTTCCTCTTCTTCGTCGGGATGTGGATCGTAGGCTTGGCCGCCTCGTACCTGTGGACGCGGTTCTACATCTTCGTGTACGAGTACTTCGTCGCCTGGCGGGGCACCCGTGAGAAGCTGCGGCGGAACATGCGGGCGGCCGCCAGCTACCGGGAGTGGGTCCAGGCGGCCAAGGAGCTGGACGCGTTCCTGGGAAACGAGCGGTGGAAGGAGGAGAACGAGTTCGCGTACTACGATTCCAAGACCGTCCGCCGCGTCTGGGAGCAGCTGCGCAAGCATAGGAAGGCCGCAGAGGCTCAGGAGGCCCAGCTCGCGCGCGCGCCCGGCTACGAGAAGGGGGACGCGGCAACGAGGGCCGAACAGCGAAAAACCATCCAGGAGCTGAAGGCTCTGACGGAAGCTTGCGTCAAGAATAACTTTGTCGGGGTCGAGAACCCGAGACTTTACAGCCAGACGTATTACGGTACTAAGAACTTGGTTCAGAATTTCGTGGACGAAGGTTTGTCACACCTTTATTTTATTTTGAAGCTCGTATACTTCGTATATGCATAATATATAAGGTGTGTATATATATGGTACAGTAAAGCTAACATGACAGGTATGTAGTGGAGAAAAGCACACGCTTCCTAGTTCAGACCAAGCAGCTATCGATTGAAGAAAAGAAAGGAATATTCAAGCGCATGCACGCCAACTATGGACGCACCGCGCTATGTCTGTCTGGCGGCGCGTCGTTCGCATATTACCATTTCGGTGTTGTCAAAGCGCTGCTCGACGCAGACCTACTACCGGAGGTCATCACGGGCACTAGCGGCGGCGCATTGGTGGCATCACTCGTGGCGACGCGGACTAACGACGAGTTAAAACAGCTGTTAGTCCCCGCGCTGGCGCATAAGATTACAGCCTGCTCCGAGCCGATGAGCACCTGGATCCCACGATGGTGGAAGACGGGCGCGAGGTTTGACTCCGTCGAGTGGGCGCGCCAGGCGAGCTGGTGGACCCGCGGCTCGACCACGTTCAGGGAGGCGTACCAGCGCACGGGGCGCATCCTCAATGTTAGCTGCATCCCGGCCGACCCGCACTCGCCCACGATCCTATGCAACTACCTCACGTCGCCGGACTGCGTCATCTGGTCGGCCGTCCTGGCGTCCGCCGCGGTGCCCGGGATCCAGAACCCCGTGGTCCTCATGACCAAGAACCCGGACGGGTCCCTGTCCCCTTACTCCTTCGGGCACAAGTGGAAGGACGGCAGCCTGCGGACGGATATCCCCATCAAGGCGCTCAACCTGCACTTCAACGTCAACTTCACCATCGTCAGCCAGGTCAACCCGCACATCTCGCTGTTCTTCTTCTCGTCCCGGGGCACCGTCGGGTCCCCCGTCACCCACCGCAAGGGCCGCGGCTGGCGCGGCGGGTACCTCGGCTCGGCCACGGAGCAGTACGTCAAGCTGGACCTCGCCAAGTGGCTCAAGGTCCTCAAGCACCTGGAGCTGCTCCCGCGGCCGCTGGGCCAGGACTGGTCGCAGGTCTGGCTGCAGCAGTTCAGCGGGACCATCACGCTGTGGCCGCGCACGAGCGTGAGCGACTTCGTCAACATCCTGTCGGACCCGGACCCGGACCGGCTCGCGCGCATGCTGCACGAGGGGCAGCAGAGCGCGTTCCCCAAGCTCAAGTTCATCGCCAACAGGCTGAAGGTGGAGAGGCAGATCGAGCGGGGCCGTAGGGAGACGCTGCTCGCGGGCGGCGTGAGGAGGGGCAGCATCGAGAGTATTATCGACGAGGAGGATCTGAGAGGGTTGTTGAAGGGGGGGAGTGGGACTACGGATGAGGATGAGGAGGAGGAGGATGATGAAGAAGAGGATGGGACTACGGAGGGGACGGTGGATGTTGATCAGATGGCTGTTGTTGATGGGGAGGAGGAGGAGCAGGAGCAGGAAGAAAAAGACAGAAGAGAAGAGAAGGATTTGAAGACGGAATAAAAAGGAAAAGAATCCCCTAGATAATGGGGGGAAGAAGAAGAAGAAGGGAGATGGGTGTGTGGCGAAGCACCGTATCTTTACGTTTTAGGTGTTTTATTTGCTCTCTCTCTCTCTCTCTCGGTCAAGAGTGAGGTGTGTTGTGTTTGTTTATGTCACGTTTTCTATTTAGGTCAGGCAGATTATTTATTTTGTATACATTAGCTAGGGAGGACAGGAAAGAAGGAAGGAAGGAAGGAGTTGATAGATGATTCCCCAGGGGGCACGGGTAGAAAAGGAGAACAAGAAGAACAAGAAAGAGTGAGAGTGTGGGTGTGGGTATAAAGTAATAAATGGGTAGCATTAGTTAGGTTTAGCTGGAGGGGCGTGTTTGTTTTGTCTGTTAGGTTAGGTAGGCCCGCGAGGCATCAAGAAGTATAAGAAAGATTCTTTGCAATTGAATTACCCAAGACGGGTCAGGTTCTTCATGTGTCCTTTTCGGTGTTGTGCGACAGTTTTTTGTTCGTTCGTATGTATTTACAATGGATTTGGCGTTAGTTACAGAATGAATCTTGGAGGAAAGTTTACGCAAGCAATGACTTAAGACAACCTACGTCCTACGAATATAACATTAGCAATAGGTCGTAGGTAATTCTACTTAAAGGTTAGAACGACCTTACTGATTAGTTGTGTCAGGCCATCATCAGCTCAGAATAGAGCAATCGCAAGGAGATAGACTATGCGGTCCGGAGATTAGCACGCGTTTGCTTATACGGGAAGATCGTGCACATATAAGAAGCAAAAAAAAAATTATCTTAAAAACTCACCGACGGTAGCACCGGGAAGCCGAGGAGGGCTCCTCCTGGGAAATTACCAGTACGTTTCTCGCGACTACGGCCCGTTCCGCTGAAGCCGTCTACCGTAGGATGGCAGGACGGTAGCAGCATAAAGCAAAGAGTCGAAGCCACTACGGCAAAAGAAGTGGTTCCTGATTCACGGGAAGACGATCCCGGCTAGGCAAGCCACGGTCCACAATACATAGTATATAACAGGTATTCGATCGTCTCGATGATGGTGACAAATGTAAGCAGAGCAAGTCTAGCAGGACGGAAACGCCGAACAAGACCAGCTTAGCTACACACCGTGGTGGGTTTCGTGTGTAGGACTCCTGGTTATCTTACGGGGGTTGCTTTTGTTCAATTTGCCAGCTTCCCGATATCCAGACTGCTGGGTCCTCGGGCCTCAAACCGGCTGCGTCTATCCATTTTTCATGGATATGTGTTCAACCGCGGAGACGGTTATTCCATTCCCTGACATATCCCGCGAGGCCCTAATTTGACGGCTACTTGCCATTTCATCTCCACGAATGTGGACCGAAAAAGAAAAGAAAAATAAAAAAGGAGGCATACCAGGTACCTACCTAAATTACCTAGTGAAAGTCGGTAGAATCAGCTTCGTTACACTGTGAGGTGCCGGTCGCCGGTTTCACCCTCTTGAGGATGGTGAGTCTATGCCAGGCCTGTGTAGCTTTGCTATGATGTCCTCAACTTACGCGTATAGTTGCACTTCGTGCTCCTGCTTTTCCGAGAATGTAGAAGGAGATATAATTCGTACGTAAGAAAACCCCCCCTTCCACAAACGGGAATAACGCATACTTAAAACGGCCCCAAGTCTGCCCAGCCCCTGGATATTTCCCCCTTCTTAGACCAGCTCTATCTCCATACCGTAATCCTCTACTTACCTATTTAGTAACTCTCTGAAGAGCTTACCACGCCAGAAAATAGTTTCCCCAATCAACGAACGTTGGGAGCTATTGTATCAGTACCCAATATAAAGCTACCGGATCGCTACAACATGGCGCTTAGTGGGAAAGAAGATGGCGGAGCTGACAGAGCCGCGAAAACTAAATACGACCCGGAGTTCACGGACAAGGTCATCGCCGCCACGGGCCCGAAGGCCCTTCCCCGTCTAAAGGAGATCATGCCAAGCTTGCTGCGGCACCTACACGACTTCGCCCGTGACGTAGACCTGACAGTCGCGGAGTTGTTCGCAGGGATCGAACTAGTAAGTCGACCTGGTGCCAGCTAGCCCCCCCTCCCGTGTTTGAATAAGCCATCATAAAAAGGGGGGGGGGCGGGGGGGGAAGAAAATAAGAAAAAGAGAACAAGGAGAAAAAACTCTGACTCGTGGCTATAGATAAACGAGGCGGGTCGCATGTCTACGGACAAGCGCAACGAGACGGGCATGCTATGCGATATCCTCGGCCTCGAATCGCTCGCCGACGAGATCTCATCCAAACTGCTCTCCGATAGCGGCTCGTCCGGGACAGCCACGCCGTCGACCGTCCTCGGGCCCTTCTACCGGGCCAACGCGCCGCTCCTCCCGAGCGGCAGCAGCATCGTGTACGCGGCGCCAGACTCGCCGTGGTCGGTGCAAGCGGCGCCGTGGCTGACGCACCTGTCGGGGCGGGTGGTGAGCGCGTCGACGGGGGAGCCGGCGGCGGGCGCGGTGGTAGACGTGTGGATGGCGGACGCGCGGGGGCTGTACGAGCAGCAGGACGCGGGGCAGCCGGAGATGAACCTGCGGGGGCGCGTGCGGGCGGACGAGGCGACGGGCCGGTACGCGGTGTACTGCGTGCGGCCGTCGGCGTACCAGGTGCCGCGGGACGGGCCGGGCGGGCGCCTGCTCGAGCTGCTGGACCGCCACCCGTACCGGCCCGCGCACATGCACTTCGTGGTGACGGCGCCCGGGTTCCGCGCGCTGACCACGCAGGTGTTCGACCGCGACGACGAGCACGTCCGCGACGACACCGTCTTCGCCGTCAAGGACGAGCTGCTGGTCAAGTTTGAGCCGCGCGAGGGGGACGACAGGGCCCGCTGGACGGTGGAGTACGATTTTGCGCTGAGCGAGGCGTGAGATGGTAGAAAAGGGAGGAAGGGGGGAGAAGTGTGCTAGTTCGTACTTGTGTCTATTTGTATAGCCCCTTGCTGCATCGGGGGTTTTTTATTTCGGGTTTGCGGGCCATATGTTTTATTACGAAGATGACCAGAATGTCTAATTGTTAGAAGAGATTGAGCAAATGCTATACATTAACTTGCGTGCTTTTTCTTGGCGACGATGTCTTCAATTAAGAGGCTCTCATTATTTTGGACAAATCAGGTAGCGTAGTAAAGGGGGCTGGAGAAGATCGGATTATTTTGGTTTGGACCAAAACCTTAGAATAAGGCACGTAGGGCTATTGCGCCGTGGGCCATAGGAGCATCAGCCGAAAGTCTAAAGTCTTTCACTTCGCAAATTATTTGCTAGCTTCTTTTTGCCCTCTAAAGACAACTTCATAGTAGTCGCCAGTGCTTATGGTTGCTAGTATTTTTTAGTAAAGGCATCCGCTAGGAAAACCTCTCAGCCGTCCCCTGTGTATCAGTCTGCGATTTCACAAGCAAAAGGGGATATACAAACGTACACCAGGACGTGAGATTGGGTATCGGCTCTTTGAAAAGCATGTGTCGTCCGCGACTGTCGTCACTGCGTAGTGTCCCAAGAATTTAACCAGGTCGAGGCCCAGACACGCTTCTAGAAACATAGTGACGATGCCCGCGATAACAGCGGGAGGGTCTTCCTGGAAGTTGCTCATATTCTCCTGCGTTCACTGGCCCGGCTTTGCCTGTGACCCGCACACTCCATTTGACTGATATTACTCGCATTATCGACCACCCATCACCTCGCCTCTTTGCAATCTCTTGCGCAGTTTCTAGTAGACTTAAGCTATCAGTAGCTGGTGATTATATTGAGAGATTGCCCCAGGACGCGGAAGAGAAGGCATCCAGGCGGAAGGGGTCTACTGAAGTTTGGCCTCTTGGTTCCGCTCGGCTTAGGGTAACATTTAGCTGAGGGCCCGAGTTGACAAACAAGCACTAGGCAATAAAAAATGCAAACATGCGAAATATTGACTTCCAGTCTCTCTTTATCCTTACAAATAAAAGAAATAAAAGAAAAAGGTGCATTTAATAGAAGTTACCTACTTACCTAGGTTAGGTTGTTATAAGTGATAATAATAAAGGTTAGGTACCTCCTATAAGAATATGTTGGATTATTCCGTAGTTGAATAGCAGCTGAAAGCTAGCAGGTTAACCGTTAGAAGGTAGCTCTACCCAGAGCTACTTACCTAAAGAGGTAGCTTCCCGAACGCCCCAGCAGCCCAGCAAGAAGTTGCAATTGTGGCCTTGACCTTCTTGGACTAATAAGACCACTAAGGTACATCAGACATCGTTTCGTCACCAAAGCCTACGACAATAAACTACCTAACCTAAATGCCTTCCTTCATTACTTACCCAACAAACCCAAGGATATACCTAAATAGAAATATAAAACTGTTTTTTTTTTTCTCTCTTTTCATTCATAATGTCGACTTAAAATAAAAATATGTCGTCTAGTTAACCAAGATAACCAAGAAGTCCTATTCACTTCTAACCAACCAAGTCAATCAAATTTCCGTTCACGACAATGGCGAAACGCATTATCCCTACCGCGAAGATCACCCTCACCTATCCTCTCTATTCATGCGATTTCGACCCGACAGATCCTAACCAGCTCGTCGTCGCAGGAGGCGGCGGACCTGGACGAAATGGTGTGGGGAATAAAATAGTAAGGAATCGCACACCAGCCATGCCAAACCCAATGTAACATTTTGTACGTATTTTAACGAGTCAGGTCAGTAAGCTAACCAGGGGGGATACCTACACACATTATTAGACTGTTCTCGATACATCCAACCCGGAAGAATTGTCGGAAGTCACCGAGCTCGAACTCAGCAAAACCGAAGACAATGTCACAACACTCGCCGTCGGTCCTCGAAGAGATAGATCCCTGACCGTATTTGCCGGTGTCAATTCGAGCCCGGAAGATATAAAGAAGGGGAGGAATGACCATTTTCGTATTTTCAGTATCGACCAGCCCGCTAAATCAGCCAAGACTAGCGGTGTAAGGGTTTCCATTTCCGAAATCGCGCGCCATGTGCTGTTTGTGCATAAGGATACAAGTGCCTACCAAAGACTCCTCCGATTGTCCCACCCCTACGAAAAACTCCCACAATTAGGCGCCGCCGCTACGGGACTATCCAAGCAACCTGAGATCGCGCTTTTCGATGTACCATGCGAAGGAGGCGGGAGGTGGAAATCGAGGGGTAGGCTGGATATCCCGAAAGAAGCTATGGACCTAGACGTCGTTCAGACGGGGCCCGATACATATCAATTGGCGTACTGCGACGATCACCAAATATTCACCGTCGAAGTATCCAAGGAGGAAATATCGGAGCCAAAATGCGTATATACCATTACCCCAGATGAAGGTGCTACAGCTAAGGATTCCTTCAAATCGCTGCGCTACCTGACACCTGGCTTTTTGATCACTGTGGTCAACAAACCTAACTCCCAGGGAGTTGCGCTGCATGGCTATCGCCTACCCGCCAAAGAGCAAGACAAGGCTCGGGTAGCGATCAAGGCTAAACTTCCGAAGGGCGTCTCCAAGGCTACAGGTCTTGCAGTGAGGAACCTGTCGCCAACTTCGTCTCCGACGGATAAGACAGGCGAGACCCAATTCGTAGTTGCGGTTGCGGGGAACGATGCTTCGATATCGCTCTTCACATTAGAACATAAATCCTCAGCTAGGGTAGAGCTCCTCGCAGACCTCGCGCCATTTCAAGTGCTCAAAGGTGTCCATCCTTCCAATATTACTGGACTATCCTTTTCCCCGTTTTCGCCGCCAAAATCGGCGTCAAAGGGCAACACCGAACTTACCGTTAAGCTGGCTAGCGTCGGCGTCGGGTTCACGACAGTAGTACACAGCATACCCCTTAAGAAGTATGTTGATAAGTCTGTCGCGAAAAGAAAAGGAGGGCCTCCGAGCCCGTCGCGCTACGTAGTTGCGCTGAAATCTAAGGGCGAATCTTCGGTCACGCCTATCACACTTTTAACAGTTGTAGTGCTTCTCCTCGCCCTAATTGGGCAAGTCTTTCTTGAGGCCAAAGATATCGGCAATCCCGTCCTTGGGATCAGGCCGTATCTTCCCGCGTCGTGGACGCAGCCGTTCCGCAAAGTCGCCGCGACCAACGAAAAGTCGATCAAGGATCTACTATCGGACGCTAACGCACATCATACTCAGCCGCTCGTGATTCGACACGACGAATCCGGGGAAGCGGACCCTCATGGGCTGCCCCCTCTGCACGTCGGTATCCACGACGAAGAGGTCCACGGCCCCGCCAAGTCGTGGGAAAACCTAAACCCCGAAGAACAACACCTCTGGAAGGAACGCCTGAAGAAGACGGGACATTGGTTCGAAGAAATGGGCGAGTCCATCTTCCAGGGCGTTCTCTTCGGCGAGATTGGCGGGGCTATCGGGAATATAGTCGGAGAGGCGCTATAGCGGGTTCTTTCTTACGTACATAATACCGCTACTACTACGACTACATCTACACGTGGAAATAAAAACGAAGGTGAAGATGAAGATAAGGGACGAGGACAATGCTATAATCATGAATCTCTGAGATGATTATGTTACGAAAGAATGCAGGATGTATTATGTGATATGTATAATATTTTTGAATTTGAAAAAAAAAAAAAAAAAAAAAAAAAAAAAAAAGAAAATTAAAAAAATTAAAAAAATTAAAAAATTTTTTTTTTGGTTTGGGTGAGTGTTATTTCCAAGATTGTAAAGTGAATTGCAGATTCAAAAACCCAGTTGTAGACA